>NC_044499.1:36225814-36348314 GCF_902362185.1 Chanos chanos | reverse complement strand
AGTACGGGGAGAGAATAGAAAAGGAACAATGGAGGGGTAAAAGGCTAAAGGGGCGGTGAAAGACGAGAAGAAAGGTTCAGAACATTCATTAAATTACTCTGTCCTGTCGTTAAGGAACTTTCAATCCTCGACGAAAACTTTTCTGGGGCCAAAAATGAAGCTTGATACTTAAATCCTAACAAATGTAACTGACTCTTTTATTACTTTCTCAATTTAACATCAGAGCCAGGATAAACTTTCCCAAGTGTTTTCATAAACATAACCATTATTAGAAAAACATTGTTAGAGCTCTCAAATCAGCAGCTAGGCAGTAACATTATGATGTGATGTGTCTATTCTAGAGGGCTTAACCTTTCCGTGGTGAGATGTTTTGTGCTCCTGTCTAAATCAAAATGATGGTTTAGCTGAAAGTGTGCATTCATTTAAAGTCTTTGTGCAATGCACCCCGTGACAAATAAAGTAAACCAAAATGAATTTCAACCCAACAGCCGCACATTAAACAGAGTAAACAACGTTGCCTCAGTGTTGTCAACAAAGATTATAAAAAAATAAATAGCGTGTCTGACAGTAATCTCGAACATTTCTCACGTACATTTAAATCAATTACAAACACGCCTTTGCATTTGTTTATCTACTGTCTAAAAGCAGCTTTTTGTTAGTGACTTCAACATGAAAATGGAATGAGCTTTTCGTAGACAATTTGTCCTGAACATATAGCCCTCTAAGGTGAACATATGTAATGGTCACAGACTCAAAGTGATGGCTCACTTATATTGATTCCCTACGGTCAATGACCTCAAAGAACGACCTCACATATTGTCTGGAGTTCAGAAGCCGGTCTGACCTTGTGTGACAACACTTTGAACTATAGCTACACCGGTATATTAAGACTGGTCAAAACATGCACACCTGTAATTACTAAAGCATTCAATGTTTAACTTAAATGCTTCTTTTTCTTTATTCTCTCCCTGTCACACACGTACACGCACGCATACGCGTTTTTTCTTTCTTTTCTTTTTTTTTTTTTTTAGAGCCATCCTTTCATTGCTTCTGGGAAACAGACTGAGGATGTTTATGACACAGCACTTATTGTCAGCAAAGAAAACAGAGAAAGGAGAACAGGAGGTGAAAAGGAAGAGAGGAATGTGAAAAGAATCAGCGGTCCTTAAACACCCAGATGTTTTCTTTTCTCTCTCTCTCTCTCTCTCTCTCTCTCTCTCTCTCTCACACACACACACACACACACACAAACACACACACACACACACACACACACACACACACACACACATACACACACGTTTCTCCGGTAGTATACAGACCTCCTCATATTGCCTGCCTTGTGGTGTGATGTAGTAAAACACATTGAGTTTTACAAGTCAAAAGAATAAATGAGCGAGAGAGAGAGATAAAGAGAGAGAGAGAGAGAGAGAGAGAGAGAGAAAGAGAGAGAGAAAGAGAGAGAGAAAGAGAGAGAGATTCTCATCTACTCAGTTGTTGAAGGAACTTCAGTTATCAAGGGACAATCGTCTTCACAAAATTAATTAATTAATTGACACATTCTCAGGAGATTCAGAGTACACGCAGGTTCAGTCTCCAAACAGATAAGAGATGTCTGTCTAAACAGACACCCAGCAGGAGGACAGGAGACATGTCTGAGACCCAAACTCTGGTCCTCACTGACCTATCCCCCACCTCTGCTGTAACGTTTAACCCCTTTCTCCATTTTCTCACTCACACAGACACACTAGATAGCTCTAATTGTTGGACATTCATATGAACAACATTTACACCATTTTATCCACTTCTCAGATAAAGCTTCACATACCACCCTAACAATAAGACGCAATAACGCACAGAGAGGAGGAGTCCGTTTTTCTATGCACATACATGTGCATCTCCCACCTCAGTAAATAAGTTTACAAAGCAACACTCTAGAAGCAACTACAACAGTAGTTACTGACTTTCTGCGCACGAACAATGTCACTGAACACATGATTTTACTGAAAACTGCTCTAAAATTTATGAATCACAGAAAGACACAATTACATTCTGTTTTACTGGTTCAAATAAATTCTCTAGATGAACTCTCATTATTGAGGAAAAATCCACATAATATCACAAAATAAGAGCCATTAACAGTTCATCACTGAACTCATTGCGCCTCTGCATCATCTTGAATGAAACTATATATATATTTTTTTAAACATTTATTGTTTGGTGTATTTATGACTCACAGGAAACCGAGGACAAATTTAGATCCAAACATGACTGCATTCAAAGCCCGTGTATCCTCTACCATCTGGGACTGACAGACAAGAGAGAGAGAGAGAGAGGGAGTTGCGAATAAAATAAATCAACCCTCCGCAGCACTCTCACTCACATAAAGCAAAGACAAACATAATCACGACAACGTCTGAGGGTTGGCTATTAGCCATCAGATAAACAGCGAACGGACTGATGAGAAATGTGAACACAAAAACTAGAGAGCGAGCGATAGCAGTTAATGTTACAAAATCTGGAATTTGATGTTAAAAAAAAGACATGTAACACTAAGTTCTTCCATTGAGGACGTGTGTGTGTGTGTGTGTGTGTGTGTGTGCGGGCGCGCGCGCGCGCGTGTGTGTGCGCATGTAAGTGTGGGTTCAAACATACACTATGCTTTAAATGAGTGTGTGTAGTGATGCTTATTGTGTGTTTTCTGCCACCTACCCAAGCGAGTGGGTGGATTTGAAGGGATGACAGTGGAGTGACAAAGCGAGGGAGCGTGCGTCATGTTCCACGGAGACTCTTATTTAACAGATTCACTTAACGCATCCCTCATTCCCAGGTCATTCTATTTCTCCAAATGAACATGTGCTCTTGACTCATTCACTACCCAACTGTAAAGGAGAGGACTACACGTCTGTCTCTGACTCTGAGGAGTGGAGCTCGTGGTAAAGCAGATACACTACAGATAGGCTCAGATTAGAAACTAAGTGCTCCAGCTGTACCATGTAGTTTTCATATAGGTTTTACTCGGTGTCATGTCACTTGACCTCAGTAATCACTTATCTTCATTCAAATAATTAGATGAAAGCATGACAAATCACACGAATTCCCTTGAGTTTGTATGCGATTATATTTTTGTCACACCGGGTAAAGTTTGTGTTTTACCTGTGAAAGCGAGCAAGATGACTAATAAGCAAATGAGACCACAGATGCACGGAATGAGGATGAGCAACAACAGTCGGAGATGTTTAACGGAGCCCAGTTTCTGCGAGCACGAGTCGCCCATTATCTGTGCATCGGCGCCGGACACCTGAAAAGAGAGAAAACTGCCGTTGGGCTATGGACAGAATTTAGGCATTTCTTTTCTTACGACGAAGAGAGCGCAAAGACTTTAAATAAATGAATAAATAGTCAGTCTTATTAATGCAGTGTGACACTGTGGGACTCAGGGGTATCTTAAACCGCTCTTGCCTAAGGCACTTACGGAGGACTAATGGAGGGCAGAGAAATAGGGTAGGTTGTGTGTTGTTGAAATCAGACTGGATGAAATAACCTTAATAAAATAATAAAGACCTCTTACACACAAGAATGCCAGGTTTCTGTGTATTAAACTACAAGAAGCTTCGAATGTATAAATAACAGTACATAACTTTTATATTATGATTACTAATATTAACAGTAACACACTTACCAGTATACCCACTTGTAATAACGTAAATAAAATACTAATACAGATGCGCACGTGGTTTATAAGACAAATCTACTAATTCTATACACTTTAAGATAACCGTCAATAAGTTCATTAAACTTCCAATAGCTTCCTAACTTGCTTTTCTTTGATCTTACCTGTATGTCCCGTCTTGACTGTAAAGCACTTAATCACGTCTCTTTGCGCCGCAGTGGTTTAAACGTCCTCCGCTACCGTCTCGCGGTACTGACATGGTCATTAGCAGACTGATTAAAAACTCAAAACGCTCGTGACCTCAGAGACGGTGTGCATTACAGAGGAAAATCAAGAATGGTTCGCTCGGTCTCCCTCACAGGAGTTTTTAGACGACCCGTCTCCCGTGCGCTGACAATACGACCACATGCGCGCTGCAGGGTCCTAAAGCGAACGTGTAACGCAAAGCGCGTTAAGTGGAGGAGCATGATTTAGGCAACAAATAAATGAATAAATAAAAATAAGGATAAAAACTCCCTGTAATTAAGAAATGATTTTCATATATGTATATATATATATATAACACTATTTTAATCAAACGTAATTTATGAACAAGCTACGTTGTCCTCAGACAACAAAATCGTTTCGAGAGGCTGATCTGTGCCTGTGTAACTTGTGCAGTGCAGTTCGTGTCAAGGTCATCCACAGTCAGAGTTTAAGCGTGGTTTAGTAGCATGTTTCTTTGCATCTCTGAAATTTGAAGACTAATTCTAAACATTTTTATTATAACCCTTATGCTAGCTTGCAAATGTAGGATCCGACCCCCGAGCCCCTGATCGTTGGTGAGCACGGTAAGAGCCCCTCCACTGAGTCCGCCTATTTTTATCCAGGTATTTCTCGCTTCAGACTTTCCATGTCTGTCAGAGGGGGGAACGGGGGAATCTGAAAGCTCATCTCGGAGGGAAAGATTATTTTTAGGGCTAACCCTCCGAAAGCGAGACAGCAATCGGAGAGCTCGTGTCTCCACTGCTGACTGTCTCTCTCTCTCTCTCTGTGAGTGAGTGTGTGTGTTTGTTGAGAGATAGAGATGTTTCTAGGACGGGAGGAAAACCACCGCACCATAACGGTTTAAAATGGAAATCTCGCGCAAACTAGTGATCGTTTCACTCAGGTTTACCGGGTAATTTAACAGAATCTTCCGAGAACAGTCGCACATTGAAATGCCCGAACACGCCGAATAGAAATTTGGTTAGATTTATTGTTAAGATAAAAATAAGAACAACAGCCACCTGGACAGAACCACACATTTTAAAACAATACGTAGGCCTAAATGAATAAATAAATACTCCATTATCGAATAATAAAATTGTTTACAAGTAATGCTGACACACTGCCCAAGCGAAGAAAATCATTATTGCCATTCACAGTTTTCCTCTTGAAAGTTATATTAGGTCAGATCCAAAGTTGGCTCATGATGGGTAACTTTCCAAGGAAGCGTGTCCTGTCTAGTCTCTTACCACTGAGTGCTGGCACGAGTCACCAAGGCTAAGCGCGTGCAGCTGCTCCGTGGACAACATAACTGTCACACAGGGTCTCTCATCCGCGCATCTCAGATCAGCTAGCTGTCTGTCTGTGCTCCCTTGCGCTGCGGTGGTGGCAAGATGGGGAAGTCCCAGTGAAGAAAAGCGGTCTCCCTAATATTATTTTCACCTCAGGACCTCCTGCCTGATATCAGTGCCTATTAACTCCACCCTCGAAACACGGTCTTAGACCCAGCCTACCTTTTTAACACACAAACACTATCAGGCTGATCATTTTCGTGGTTTCCTCGAAGCGCACAGGTAAAGAGGCAAGAGCTGCTACTTTCGGAGGTCAGCGAAAGGACTGACACGGGCTACAGGATGGCAGTAGTTCATTATCACCATGCGTAATGCTTTAGTCCTGGGATGTCAAAGATGTTAGTAAAATCCTTGAAGTTGCAAGGACCGTGTACCAGACAAAGCCCCCAATAGAAGGAAACTTTTATAGTGCTTTCCTAGTGTGACACACACATAGACCCCTATTTTGTTTGGATCCACAGTCTCTGCTTGTTCGTTCGCACTAATAAGCAGCACTGCGTGTGAGCTTTCGGACCAGCGGGGTTTGGCGCGTAATGGAGAGCCTCCAGCCTTATTAGCCTAATGGTCGAGCAATCAAGCACGACTTCGCTTCCAGTTTCTCTGAAATCTGAAAAGCTAGAAAAGGCACACTGAAACAGAGTCGAAATAATGTTTTTATTTAGTATCTGGAACCTACAAACAAAGGGCTATTTTTTAAACCAGGGTATAAGGCGAAACAAAATTTTAGCTGAACCATTCTAAATCGCCGTGAAATCAAATACGCATACCTTATTAACAACTAAGACACAACGTTCAAAACGAAACTGCTTATCATCCTTAAATGCCATTTTCTAAATTGATCAGATTTTCATTCGTCCAGTGGAACCATTCATCTAAAAAAAAGTGTAATTCATGGATAGACACTCTTCAATAACCTGGAATTCTCATCTCGTATATGGATATAAACATATAATTTATAAGCGACCTCGAAATGTTTAAATTAGGCGATGACATGGCACAGGAGTACACTGGTCGCATCAATGTGCTCATAACTATACATGAAATACACCACAGCTTTAATCGTTCTGACAGAAAAGAGAGCATTGAACAGTGTGCTCTGACCTCTGCACATGTGGCCTCTGCACACCTTTAAACTGTGGAAACCAGCTGTGGGTGGTGCAATGAGTCTGGGAGAATTTTTAGAGATGGATTTTTTTTAGAGTGGCAATGGTATACATAAGGTGTATCAAAATAGTTGGCTACATAAGCACATCATTACAGTGACACAGGTATCAACACAGTCTAGCAGCTCACACAAAGTTCTACCTGTTTCAAATATGTGGGACTGCCCCCCTGTACCTGGTTTTGTCAAATCGCAAATGGGAAAATATTCAACAGTTCAAATTCTTTCTGATACTACTGATCTCCTGCAAAACAATTAAAGATTGAAGTAACTGAATGCTAAATAGGCAGCAAAGCACTGAGCCACAGTGGTTCATCAATAAGTGAACTAGACAAGACATCCTTACACCGTACAGCACACCTGCTTCATGTGCTCGACCTCTGTGGGACATCTTTAACTTGATTCGTTTATTTCTCCATCCATCTTTGCAAAGTGTAAGGAGTCTGTAATTCAACAGAGGTGGGTGTTATCTGCCTGCACTCTAATTGGTCTGCAGCAGCAGGTAGTATGTGCCCATGGCCAACAGCACCCCACAAACGGGCACCAGCAGGTACTTTCTGTATTTAAGCCACACCCCTTCTTCAGTCTCCGCCTCTGTATTCCTTCTGTTTTTCCTCTTCCTCCCTTTATGTCGTTTTTCAAAGGCCTCCAACTCAGCCTAACACGCACGCACACCCACACACACACACGCGCACACACACAAACACAAAACACAAACACAAGCGCACACACACAGACGCACAGACAAATATTCGTTAACATGCTTTGCAACAACAATTACGGACAGCCAGTATTTCCTGCTTTTCATCTGTGTTAAGTTCCAAACTTACCTGCTGTTTCCTTCTCTCCTCCTCTTGAGCTGCTCGCTCCTCTGCTTCTTGGGCCTGCACACACACACACACACACACACACACAGACACACACACACACACACGCATGCACACGCACACGGCTCATTAAAGCAGTGCATCAGTTTATAGTCTCCTAATGGGGGTTTTTGTGACAAAAGCGGCATATGAATTTCATAGGTATTGTAGTGAAATGTGTTTGAGGATGTGAAACGACCCCCCTGGCACTCTCAGTTGGAAGTGTATTGGTTTGATGTGTTCCCATGGTGATGGGGTGTAAAATGTGTGGTTGGTCCATTAGTGGTTTTGATTGTCAGCAGGGAATCATGAAACTGAGGGCACACAGAAAAACGTGATCTTCGGGGAACCACAAACCTATCTGTACACTAAAGGCACATGTGCTGGATGTGTGACAATAAAAATGATGGCCCTGTTTGTTTGTTTTTTTTTTTCTTTTTGTCATGTGATTTAATGACTCTTTGACTGCGGGTTGAAAGAGTTTGTGACTGTGTAAGCAAATCAACATTTGGATTTCTATCTTACAACTCATGCCTTAATTCATGTGAAATAGATTTTTTGATCTGCTGTTTGATTTAAAGAGTTATGACTGGAATACAGTTAATTCAATAAGTAATAAAATACAATTGCATTATATATGTAAAGACAAATGTAACAGATATGGCACCTCAGCAGCTTTCCTCTGTATTTCTCGACAGGTGTCATCACAGACAACCAGGTCCTCCTCTTGCCTGGTACGGGAACATGGAAACTCCTGCACGTAAAGACACGCAATGACAATATTATCATCGTTATCTTACCCTCAGAGGCGACACAGTGTCCATCTGCTAACTGCCACTGCCGGCTGCTCACTGCCATTATTTTAAATACTTATTAATATAAACATAATAGTCCGATGATGACAGCTATAACAAAAATGCTTCAGATTAAGGACTGATGCAGCAGAAAAGGCACTTCTGATTACTAGTGCAGAGTTTTTAGACCCAAGTTTCACTGTAACAGTAAACTGCTGTATCCGTTGAAGAGAGAGAGAGAGAGGGTGTGAGAGTGTGTGTACCTTTTTGATCCGTTTACAAGGACATCTCACTTTAACCTTCTGAGAGCAATTCTCTTCACAGTCTCCAGGGTGACAGAGCTCTTTACAGCGATGACCACAGCTCAACTACACATGAAAACATGTAAATGAACACACGCAGAAGACTGTACTCACAAACTTTCCTCAGGCAGAGAAAGAAGATTTGCTGTAAGAGACTATATTTTCTTAAGGTGTTGGGAATGTTAGTTCTGTCCTAAACTGTACCTTGCTATACAACGGCTCAGACCTGGGCCATTATATTAACAGCGGGCATCCCTGAGTCACTGACAAACTGGGAGAATCTCCACCAGTCCCCAGAGGGTGTATGTCCATGTGTTTGTCTAACCTAACATTTACTGACAAGTTAAGTGACCTGCTCCACTCAAGAAAATGTTTCTGAATAGAAAAGAGAGGAGTACGGTCAAATAAAGCAAACTGAACTTAGACTCTCTATGTCTACAGACTTGCTGTCAGAATTTGTGAGAATAAACATGGTGCTGTTGGTTTCTGTGTGCTCCTGTGCAGAGATGTCTTTGACATGTGGTCCACATTGCAAACTGAACTGGACTTCCTCATGTATGTGTCTGGAACCCAGACTCCTTCCAGGAGCAGATTAGGATAATGTGTGGCCCCTGTGTGTGTGGCCCCTGTGTGTGTGTGTGTGTATGATGGAATGGAGTTTGACAGACCAGAAGAACTGGGCATGTTTGAGGCTGGAATTACACAACACAACTAGACTCAGGCTTTAAAGGCAGAGAGTGGGAAGGAGAGAGAGAGAGAGCGGGAGAGAGAGAGAGAGCGGGGGAAAGAGAGAAGGGTTGTGAGAGAGTGGGGAAAAAAGAACAAGTAACAAAGAGAACAAAGACAGATGAAGGGACATAGGTTGAGAAAGAAAGCCTTATGTTGTGTTTTTTCTCTTTTTTTTAGTCTGCTCTGCACTGCTCCAGTGTGGAGATAAAAGGCTGGAGCTAACTGTTCCCAGGTGATGGCAGTTGCCACATGCGGGAGGAAAGTGCGCCAGCCACAGCTTAAATGGGCCTTAACAGGAACAGCCATGAGAGGTCAGGCCAACATGGCCCATGCCAGAAAACCCCCTCCTCATACACACCAGAACGATTTTAATTGCCCCCCCCCACCCCACTCGTCTCAACACACACACCCACACCGCACAGAAACACATGCGTGCACTCGCGCGCGCACACGCATACACATGCACAGATGCACACGCGCGGATGCACGCTCACAGATTGGTTGCATGTTTGACTTCAGTCATTTTTCTTACTTCTAAAAGCATTTTGCACATACTCAAATCTAAATAAACAAAAATAAATCTCCCGTGCTTCCCTCCCTCTCAGCTAACCACACAGACAATCCTCACACACTCTCTCCCACACTCTTCACACACTCTAACTCTTATCACACACGTGACACAGGCAGGAGCGGGGATGTGTGAGAGGAGGAGAAATGACAAGGGAAAAATGCAGTGAAAGATAAGCTCTAAGAGAGAAAACAGATAAGCATGTGTACAGTGAACCATGACTAAATAATAAACATATAAATGATGGATCCCATCTCCACCCACATCTTGTACCTGTTTAGGACACTGATTCTTGCAGGAAGTCAATAGTTTTTTGCCTTCATCATCAGCAGAGCATAGCTTCCTGCCCACAAAAAAAAAGAACAGCATTACATTTCTGTAGCATTTAGAAAGTAATTACTTTTTAAAGAGTAAGACATTTATGCGCAAAGAACCGCTCTTGCAGTGTGTGTTTATAACTCACAGACACTCTATGAAGACGGCGCTGATCTTGCAATGGCATCGCAGGCGAATCATCTGGGTGCAGGGGGGGCAGTTGCCACGGTGACAAGGCAGCGAGCAGGGGTGGGGGCAGCCGGCGGGCCGGGGCTTAGAGCAGCCCTCCTCACACTGCAGGCACTCCTTCCCAGCCTGTCCACACAGACATGTGCCCATGTAGGGCTGCTTCATTATGAGCCATCATAAGCACTCTGCTCCAGATATTAATCACTCTGGGCCTATTTTATTCCCTCAATAAACCATCCTGTCCAGTCACTCAGCTTCAACACGCAACATTACAGACACAGAGAGAGAGAGAGAGAGGGTGAGAGTGTGTGTGTGTGTGTGTCTGTTTATTTTCTATTCTGAAGTCTAGTACTGATACCACACCATATTTGCCCAGTTAAGTGGTCAGCGGAAGGACAGGTTACCAAACATGCAGCTATATATATATATATATATACATAAAAAAAACAAAATCAAAATAAAAAAAAAAACAAAAAAACCCCAGCCAATTTTAAAGCAGGTAGGCCGATTTATGGCATAGGAATGTCCTTAATCCTTATGTCACAGATCTGTCCATATCAAAGAGCATGCTCCATCTGTTAATCTCTTCTTTCGACTAGAAGTTTCTAGAAGCGAACAGAATGCTTGGAGCGCCGATTCCGATTCCGTCACTGTCCCGGTTTATGTTTTCCGTTAGTGGAACCCTCGTTAGGGTTGACAAACTATTAGAGGAAGACTCGTGGCTGTTTCCTTAACCCCCACCTGAACCTAAGACATCAGACTACCACACTTATATAAAAACAGACTTTCATTTATACCAAAATACACATGCTCTCGCTCACACAAATATGCCCTCGTCCTTATACAAAATATACATACAGAAAGGCACAAAATTACCATCCTCAAACAAACACGAGCCCTCCCCCTCCCTCTCTCTCTCACACACATACACACACACCTGATCCAGGGGTCAAGCTGTAACTGTAGCTGGTTATGGGGGGGGGCTATCATTGCCACCCCCTCCCCTTCAGTCCTCAAGTGCCTTCCCTAGAGCGAGGCATTCTGCTCACGCCGGGTATACACTCTAACTTTTTCCACTGCGTGAACGGAAACAAGGCTTACGCAACCCAGCAGCCACCACACACCTCTGGGCCGCACAACACCTCGGGTAATGCTGAAAATCACAGATACCTCTGGGCCGCACAACACCTCGGGTAATGCTAAAAATCACAGATACCTCTGGGCCCTACAACACCTCGGGTAATGCTGATAATCACAGATACCTCTGGGCCGCACAACACCTCGGGTAATGCTGAAAATCACAAATACCTCTGGGCCGCACAACACCTCAGGTAATGCTGAAAATCACAGATACCTCTGGGCCGCACAACACCTCGGGTAATGCTAAAAATCACAGATACCTCTGGGCCGTACAACACCTCGGGTAATGCTGATAATCACAGATACCTCTGGGCCGCACAACACCTCGGGTAATGCTGAAAATCACAGATACCTCTGGGCCGCACAACACCTCGGGTAATGCTAAAAATCACAGATACCTCTGGGCCGCACAACACCTCGGGTAATGCTGAAAATCACAGATACCTCTGGGCCGCACAACACCTCGGGTAATGCTGAAAATCACAGATACCTCTGGGCCGTACAACACCTCGGGTAATGCTGATAATCACAGATACCTCTGGGCCGCACAACACCTCGGGTAATGCTGATAATCACAGATACCTCTGGGCCGCACAACACCTCGGGTAATGCTGAAAATCACAAATACCTCTGGGCCGCACAACACCTCGGGTAATGCTGATAATCACAGATACCTCGGGGCCGCACAACACCTCGGGTAATGATGAAAATCACAGATACCTCTGGGCCGCACAACACCTCGGGTAATGCTGAAAATCACAGGTACCTCTGGGCCGCACAACACCTCGGGTAATGCTGAAAATCACAAATACCTCTGGGCCGCACAACACCTCGGGTAATGCTGATAATCACAGATACCTCTGGGCCGCACAACACCTCGGGTAATGCTGAAAATCACAGATACCTCTGGGCCGCACAACACCTCGGGTAATGCTGATAATCACAGATACCTCTGGGTCGCACAACACCTCGGGTAATGCTGATAATCACAGATACCTCTGGGCCGCACAACACCTCGGGTAATGCTGAAAATCACAGATACCTCTGGGCTGCACACCTCATGCATATTGAAATTCAGTCGACAGTACAGGAATCTGGAGCAAAGAGAATGGGATAAAAGAAAAAGAAAAAGAAAATGAAACGAAAGAGTGACAGATGAGTTTCTGTACCTCGGTTCTGTCTCCGCTCAGGCTGGGGGTCACGCTGTGACACTCCAGTGTGCAGCTATGGTTACCGCAGGTCAAAGTTCGGCCGCAGGCTCGCTTACAGGAGAAGGGGCCACGCGCATGGCACGGGACAGGGCTCACCTAGACAGTGACAAACACAGGAGTGAACACAAACCAACACACACGCTGCACACATATTAATAAATGTGTGTGTGCGCATACAAACATATATGTATTTGTGTCTCTGGGTTTGCATTATTTATACATTATGTATATTTACTCTGTTTTGCCATCAGCCGCTTTACTTCATCTATGATGAGAAAGCACTTCGAGATTTGTGATCTCCCTCCTTCAGTATAACGTCTGTCCAGCTGTTACCTGACTATCTGACTGACTGCCTGACTGACTGGCTGATTGTCTGACTGCCTAACTGTCTGACTGCCTGACTAACTAACTGGCTGATTGTCTGACTGTCTGACTAACTGACTGATTGTCTGACTGACTGACCACCTGACTAACTGACTGATTGTCTGACTGCCTAACTGACTGCCTGACTAACTAACTGGCTGATTGTCTGACTGTCTGACTAACTGACTGATTGTCTGACTAACTGGCTGATTGTCTGACTAACTGGCTGATTGTCTGACTGTCTGACTAACTGGCTGATTGTCTGACTGTCTGACCACCTGACTGACTGTCTGACTGCCTGACTGATTGTCTGACTGCTTGACTGATGGTCTGACTAACTGACTGACTGATGGTCTGACTGAATGTAGTTAGTGTAGTTCAGTGTATTAGTGTGCAGAGGCAGCGCAAGTCTCTTTCAGGCTCTTTGGTCAACACGCTGTTTCTGAGCACTGCTCTGGGCTGGACATTGTTTGGGATGGTGGAACCTTCTCTGTATACATGTGTGAAAACCTCTGCAGGGCTGATGTTTCTGACACATTCATACACCAAATCCCCATCAGAGCACCTCAATCCCTTCCCATTCTCCATGTGAACTGTACACACAGGGGCTTAGGCTTACGACCAGCCAAGCTATTATACCACGCAGATTTACAGGCATAATAATCCTGGGATATTATGACAGAGATATTATGTCCCGTCTCAGTCATCAGCCCATGTTGTTCGGGAGGAGTCTTAGCCCTTGGCCTCTAGGTGGCTTCTCTGGTCCACTCTCTTTCCCTCTGTTGGTCTGATGGACAGCCTCGTGTTTCTACATGAGGGGAGGCTGGAGTCTTCTGAGACTCTCTGGGCCCTGGTGGTTTTGAACACTAGCTTCTCCAGTCTCCTGCTCTCTCTGTGCTTTCTTTAATCCCCAAAGTAGTTTTGAAAATCCCGAGCGATCATGGCTGTGTCTCTCATGTGGAATCTACTAATAAGAACACCCAACAGCAACAACAGCTTCTCTTAGTGTAGAATCCAATGAACTTCTGGCTGATTCTAAAAGCAAAGACTTACATATTATGATCTAATTTAGCTTTATTATGGCTAAAAAAGGGTCTCTCATCTAATGAAGTTTAGATACAAACATTTATTGGCAATGTGGATGTGATGTAGAGAACAGAGTAGAAGTTTCTGATGAAACGTATTTTCATTAGTTTCCGTGAGACAACAAAATGTGAGTATGGAGCAAAAGAGCATAACCCCTCCTTTAGGGATTTTTTCAATTAAAATCGCATTCCAGGTTAACCATTAAGTGTGAAAAAGCAGGCAAAGTCTTGTGCTTGCGTGTTTATATTAGAGCTAAAATGCTGGCAGAGTTTTCATTAGTCTGGTCAGTGAAACAGAACCTCCCTTCAAATGTATTACTTTCTCAGACAAAAAAGACATCTCCTTGGCAGCACTGTCAGGACGGGGGGGGTGGTGTTCTGGAGTTAGGGACTGCAGCAGTGCTGGAATCCTCTGTCACATGGGTATATCAGAAAGTTATAGTGTCTAAAGCAACCTAATGACAGGCAGATCGGGACATGTTTTGTTTGGGTGTTGTCAGAAATAGCATGCTCCGAGTATGTCAACAAACATTACGACTGCATTTAAGTAAACAGACACAGAAACCATTATCTTTTTAGTTCGGATCAAATCTTTCTGTCTCACTCTCTCTTTCTCTCTCTCTCTCACTCCCAGTCGACTGTCTCTTTCTCTCTCTCTCTGACATTTCAGCTGCAGTGCATGATTAGAGTGCTTTTAAAGGCTGAACACAAACAGACCTGACCTTTGCCTTATCAAAAGAGCGACAGAGACGGACACTGCTCTGTTTATCAGTCAGTGCCTCCACAAGGAACACTGGACCAGCCAGAATGAAAGACATTATTGCAACAGAATCTAAGGAAAAAAATAAAGATCAAGGCTCAAATGCATGCATGCATGTGTGTATGTGTGTGTGCGTGCACGCGCTTACCTCATGCTCTCCCAGACATGCCCTGAGGAGATGAAAACATACACAATATTATATTTGTCTTTCAGTTTTCTCAGGGGGGTATTTTTACATAAACACACTAACACACACATGGGAGGATGGCCATATGTAGTTACTCTGATGCAAAGTGAGTCAGAGAGCTGCAGGCTTTTGGCCCAATCACTTGTGTAGGTTGGACGAGACAAATGAATAGCTCACACACACTTAGGCTACAGCACAAAGTGATTATTTTGGTTTAGGACTCAGGTGGTCTAAATGTGTTTGGATCAGGGGAGGCATATGATGACATCAGAATGACTGTCTGTGTGTCTGGGAGACATATGCTCGCTCTCTACTTTGTTCTCTCCTCTTTTCCCTCACAAACGAACACACGCACGCACGCACGCACACACACACACACACACACACACACACAAACACAAACGCACGCGCGCGCGCACACACACACAAACACAAACACACACGCACACACGCATGCACAGATCACAATGTGTGGAGGGCAGGCTTACATACGTGGGTATGGGAACCTGGCAGGGCGGGCACGGCAAAGCTTTACAAACAAACGCTGGAGCTGAGGGCTGTTCCCATGGACCTGCCAGCTGAGTCTGAAACACACACACACACACACACACACACACACATATCAAATGACAGGTTTAGCTGAAGGTGTAAGTATGAAAGCGATTCCAAGTAGTGAAGGATTCATCGACACTCAGCTGCGGTGCCTGAACACAAAAACACCATTATATAACAAATAAAATATAATACAATCCTACCTAATATTCAATATATAACAGTCAATACAACATAACACAGAACCTTATGTAACACTTTCAATCACTGTTATTTATGTAACATTTATGTAATACTGAAAAATTACAGTATTAAGTAAGTTGTTTAAAATAGAGCAAAAACATTTTACCATTTGATTTATCAAAGAGAGCCTGAGAAACTATGTTGGGTTATTCTTTCTAAGCATCTGAATTGGAAATTAGTCACTGGAGTGACTCATACTCGAATTGACAGGACCAGATTATTCGACTGTCATATTCATAATAACCATGGATACATCGGCTGTACCCAAGAGTGCACCAGCGCCGCCTTGTTCTCCACACACAAGACTTGACAAAGCGCAGTTGCCATGAAATCTCAGTGAAAATGAACATACATAGCTTGTTGATTCATATAAAAAGAGAGAAAATGTCGAATACAGACTGACTAATATAGCAGGACAATAAATAGATAAAAAAAAAGATTGACAGCCTTCTCTGGCTGTGTGATGTGAAGTTGTGACGTGCACCTTATCAGAGGATTTGACCATGATCTGGTCGTGGCACGGGGCGGGACACAGGTGGGCACAGTCGGGCAGGGCAAGTTGGCATGGCTGTTTACAGGGAGGGCAGGGACCAAAGTGGCAGCGATGTCTCTCTCGGCTAGGGTGGTGGCACGTAGGTGGTTTCCTAAAAAGGCAGCGAGAGAGAGACGCTTTAATACTGCACAACTGTTTGGCTGTTGGTTTTAACCGCATGATGTACACATTCATTCTTCAGTCCCCCACAGTGTAACACTAATTGTAATCACACATGACCAGTTTTAAAAGTGGTATCCCTGGTGTAAAAACAGCATGAGTGAGTGAGTGTGTGTGTGTGTGTGTGTGTACCTGCACAGCTCTTTACAGCGAGGTGGTTTAGTACTCTTCTCTCTCCCACACGGCACAGACAGAGAGGTGGAGCCACACTGGCATTTCACCTCCACCATTTCAGGACATGGGTAGCAGCTACCTGTCACACAGGAAAAAACATTTATCAAATATATACTCCACCATGTTACTGTTACACAGACCAACACTATGGGCACATTAAGAGGTCTGAACTGAGAAGATTAAAAATGAAAAGAATGTTAAATGAAGGGGGGTTGCCAACAAAACGCTTCTTTGATTTAAACCAACATAAAACATGTGGAAAAAAACAACATAGCATACAGACAGAACTAGAGTAGTGGATGTTAAGACAAGTTAACCCTCTAGCATGTCTTCTTTCTACCACATTTAGTACTTTCATCCAGAGAGGGCTTCGGCTTCAAAACAGGCTTTGCAATTGCATGAACAAACAGATTTTCTGAATAAAGTCTACTAGACTGACACTACACCCAGCTGACATTTTGATTAAAAAAGAACAACAGAGCGTGCGCACACACACAGTCTGTTGTGTGTTTCACAGAAGTTCCTGTCATGCTTCTGAGTATACCTTTTAGCATTTCGCATACTGAGGGGGAGGGGGCCAAGATAACTAAATAATTAAAAAAACTATAAGATGACCTATACACCCGTTCACTCCATAACCTTACTCTTCCTCTCTCTTTCTTTCCCACACACAAGTCACTGCCAAAGGTCAGCTCATTAAAATATCATTGTGAAACCTGAATTAATGAGTTCCGTCTCTGTGTGGCTAATCTCTGTCAATCTGACACAGCTGAAAGGAACAGGGTCCCGCATTCCAAGCCAATATCAGACGACACAGGCGACGCGTATACAATTTGTTTTTCTATTTACAATCTCATTTCTCTGATACTGGGCCCCAGAGACGAGCATATGGCCAGCTCTCATGGGAAACCTAGGGGGAGGCAGAAACAAGCTACACATACAACAGTCAAAACAACATCACATTAATCTGGGTGAGCATAGAATTTTCCAGAAAAATAATAAAATGTAGATGATGTCCAACAAAAAGAGAAAGAAGAAGAGAAAGTGGTGAGAGCTCTTTCAGTGACGGCTGAAGGCCCCGTAACCGCTGGTCAGGGGAGGGATATACTGACCCAGTTTTTCACCACTGCATGATCACTGACGCGCATTGGCACACTGGTGTTTCACAATATTACTGATTAAACCCTCTAACCAACAAACAACAAACCATCTCATTTTCAGGCCCAGTCCATTTAAAGGCTATTGCTAGGGAAAGGTTAGAAAGAATTGATTCAGACGGCTCAAAACGGACTTGCTGCCAGACACAGTTGTGATGTTGCAAATGGAATCTCCAAAATGACTGACGTTACATAAAATCAAGAGAAACAGAAGTATACATATAATTGGCCATTTTGGTTGTTCAGTAAAAACAGGCCCTTAATGTGGAATAGTAACTAGTCACACTTCAACTTCATACAAGTTTCAGTCCTCAGTTTAGTGTACACTAAGGTCAAATCTGAAAAATAAAATGTATTCTGTGTATTCTGCAGCAGTATGTCATTTCTGTAAAATACAGTGTATTCTATAGCAGTAAGTCATATCTGTAACATAGTGTATTCTGCAATGGTATGTCATTTCTGTAAAATACAGTGTATTCTGTGGTAGTAAGTCACATCTGTAAAATACAGTGTAGCCTATTCTGTGTATTCTGCAGTGGTGAGTCACATCTGTAAAATACAGTGCATTCTGTGTGTTATGCAGTGGTAAGTCACATCTGTAAAATACAGTGTATTCTGTGTATTCTGCAGTGGTGAGTCACATCTTTAAAATACAGTGTATTCTGTGTGTTATGCAGTGGTAAATCACATCTGTAAAATACAGTGTATTCTGTGCATTCTGCAGTGGTGAGTCACATCTGTAAAATACAGTGTATTCTGTGTGTTATGCAGTGGTAAGTCACATCTGTAAAATACAGTGTATTCTGTGTATTCTGCAGTGGTGAGTCACATCTGCTCAAACCTTGCACTGCTCCTCAGAGTCTCTGAATACACCTTTCAAGACTTCTCTAGTGAAGTTCCTTTACATTACTTTCCCTTTTAGAAATATCACTTGTTCCTGTTTTACAGAAAACATCTTCCATAAATATCCATGGAAAGCTCTACAAAATTGGCTTAAATGAAAATGTCCATCTATGTATGTGGTGCAAGGTTTCCTAAACAGGGCAACGTATAGCAGTTGTTCTTGCCATAATAAGGCTAAGACTGAAGACTGGGACAAATACACAAAAGAATGAACAAAAAAGGACTTTTAGAATGAAAGGGTTCAAACACTAAGAGAACAATACATACAAGGTCATTACACAAACACAGAGCTGGAGCTAACCTCATCTCACAGCCTCCTTACCAGGTAACACATGTGAAATAATGCATAGAGAAATCACAAAAAAGTGAAAATAAAACCTACAATGACAGAACTTAGCACACAAAAGAAGTTTTTTAATAAAGTTACTCCAGTTTCTGTATCACTATTAAAATATAGCTAATATTATAATACATATAAATATTATGGTGCGGTGTTGAAAACCGTGTCAGAAGTGACTGACACAGTGTAAAAATGCTCAGCGCAATGACAGAATACACATCAAATAAATCATGAACAAAAACAAATCTAGTTATTCAAAAAACTCTCAAATTTATGTTGAGTGCAATACAAGCTTTTACAAGCTAATGTGATCCAGGAGTCAATCTGGTACTGAGATTCTTCTTGTTACAATCATGTTCTTCTACCACGTGAACCTCTATGCCAGAAAGACAAGGGCACCCTGTTTTTATGACTTCAGATTGTGAGGCTCAAGATTAGCATACATGCAACCGTCAACTCCCATGATTCCAAAAATTCACTGGCCAAAGAATTCATAGCAAAACATCACTTGTCATGTTTTTCTTTTGTTGGTGAGTTTTCTGGCAGTTTTGGTAATGAATGACTAAACAGTGGTAGAACAATTTGCTGGAAACGGAATTTTTATAGCAATAATAATCCAATTTCAGAATTATAGCCTAGAACCCAGGGAGTGTATGCACAAAAAAAACCAAAACCCCAAACAAAAAGCCCTCGACAAATCTCACCTCAGTGGGCGACCATTAACGTGATGAACACACGCTCATTACAACAGAAGCTGCTCCAAGCTGTGGCTGTCCCTCTCTCACAATAAAGGTTGGGCAATTTTGCGATGCAGGAGTTTTTATCACCTGGGTTTCAGCTGTCAGGTCCAATCTAATGAAACTCAGAAATGGATTTCCAGACTCGGAACATTCCGTACCAAAGCCTTTGACCCAAGCTCGCTGGATTGGGATAATTAGTGGATTTTTGGATCGTTGAAAAGAGACATGTGACTTGCTTTATTTTGGGTGGGTAGATGGGTGGTTCAACACATAACCAAGTCTTAACTTGACCCACAATCTCTACATATATGTGTGTCTGAGCTTGGTGGGAGACAGTGCTTAAGTGACTTGAGTGTGTGTGTGAGTGTGTGTAAGTGTGTGTGTGTGTGTGGCTGTCTTACCCTGGTGGCAGATGGAGGGACACTTATGGTTCCTGCAGCCAAGGGTTCGACCGCAGCTCTGGTCACAAGGTGGACAGTTACCCGGGCAACACTGCAAGCAAGCACACAAACAAACATACGCACAAATACTTAAAACTATTCTAAGACTTTGCTATTTTTTTCCTTATGCGTGTGAGTCTGTGTTCAAAATATGAAAAACACAAGTGCATATGAGCATGCAGGTCTACTAAAGGAAAAGTTGGTCCGTGGGTGTGCATTTATTTGCAAGAGATTAAGTGTGTAGGTACATGTGCAAACCTGGCCATGAAGTTGGAAAATGTGTGTGTGTGTATGTGTGTGTGTGTGTGTGGTAGGGACAGAGGATAAGATGGAACATGTGTGACTGAAAGAGAGGTTGATATGAAGTGCGTGTTGAGCTGTTTTCACTCTCTCACACTTTCATTCCCGAGTATCAATCACAGTGTGACCAAGACACTGTTTTACAAGGTGACAAACCTTCCATCACTAACAGCTCTGAGTGCAAACGTGTCTGTGGTTAAGACACAATGACAAATTTGGCGGAAAAAATAACTTCCCAGATAAGCTACGCATCGAGATGAATGGTTACCATAGTGATCAAGTCACTGCAGAGCTGTTTGGCAGTATTATGCAAAAAGCAAATTTTTTTTACTGGCACAGCAGTGGATCAGATGTACATGAAACTTTGTGAGTGAATCTTTTCATGTGCTATACCTCATGTTGCTTCCCCAGGTGTTCAGAGTTGTGTGTGTGTGTGTGTGTGTGTATGGCAGAGGGACAGGTCAGTATGGGTGTATGTGTGTTTATGTGTATTAAAAGCTCACCTTCCTTTTGCACTGGTGGCGTTTGCAGCTGCGTGTCTGATTACATTTAGACTCACACAGATATTCCTTATGACAGGGCATTCGCCGGGTATACCGCCCACAGCGGCACTGCTTCTCAACCTCCTGCCCTCACACACACACACACAACACACACACAACACACAGTAAGAGAGAGAGAGAGAGAGAGAAAAAAAGTAGAGTGAATCAAGGAGAGGGTATTTACATTTGCTTTAGCAACAAGCAACAAGTCTGGGGAATAACAAGTCTAAACTTAAGGTTTCACTGACAAGGCGCCCTCTAGGGGGTAAACAGTCAAACCATTACTCTAAAAATCTGTGTATATGTCTGCACATGGGAGTGAAGTGAATGTTACCTGGCGGCACGTTTCACAGGGGCCTCTGTGGCAGCGCATGGAGCAGGTGTGTAAACCACAGTCTAGTTTTTTCTCACAGGTGTCTCCACAGGTGGGCACGTCAGCGGTGCATGGCAGGACACACTCTGACAACACACACACAGAATAAGAACATCATTGTAACAGACCAACAATATCAGAGCAGTAGTATGAGGGGAACAAATGAGAGTACAGAAGAACACAGCATAATTAACTACAAAGTAACTCCTTGGCAGCAGAAAATTAAGAATCAACTCTTAAAGAAATGTGCGTATGACACAGCTAATGTGAGAATACCAAGATAATTACTTACTGGTCTTTCCACAAGGGCACAAACGGTTTCCTGCACGAGGGCACTCTCCACACACACCATCATGACACACTCGTTCACATGTGTGATTACCACAGGGGAGGGGGCGCCCACACACCTACAGTGACAAGAAAGGGGTTAAAACAAATACACACACATACACACACTTCTAGTATTTACTGTTCTGAGGCAACTTTGCATGCAGTTTGTTGATGGAAACCGAAGGTTATTATATGATAATGTGGTGACACCTGCTGGCAACTATCAACCTTACAATGACTAGAACAGCTGAAAAAATACATTACTCAAGTTCCTTTCAATTCAGTTCACAGAACATGCCAGAAGGCTAATGGTTTTGATGTGTTTTTATTTGCTTCATGAATTTAGTTCTCAGTTTTCCTCATTAGTCATTATTACGCAATGTTTAATTGATGTGTGAAGCGGTGAATCAGTATGAACCTGTAAACTGGAAAGATTCTTATTGCTCTCATTTCTTTGAATAGCAATCAGTAATAAAACTGACAACATGACTAAAACTGACAGTACAACACCATCTCCATACATATTCAATCCTCAAACACTGAAACTCACGTAAGGCATCGAAAATGCCTTTAATGAATAGAAAGTAGACATGAAAAAGGTGGATGGTCATTACAGATGGTGTTTAGAAGGAGGGTTGTTTGTGTGTTTTGGGATTCATGAGTAAAAGTCGAGCGGTCACCTGGTCGCAGTGCCACGTGGGCTCAGCACACTGGCGCTCAGCTTCCTTTCTGCCACATACACACTTCTGCACACTCACCCGTGGGCACGGCTCACACTCACCTTCAGTGAGAGAAAGAGCACGAAGAGACAGATTCCTATTTTAGCATGGTTTAACTGTGCTTGTTTCTATGTGTGTGATCGTGAATGTGTGATGTGTGTACGGTGTGCATGTGTGTGTAAGGGGTTACCTGAGTGGCAGGTGTTGTTGCAGGTGTGTTGTCTGCAGGGTAAAGGCCGTCCACATAGCTGTCTGCAGGTCCAGGCTTTGGCACTGCAGCGACGAGGTACAGGCTGGGACTTCCCACAAAGACACGACACACTCACCATCTTGGGACACGGAGGACAGGGCCCTGAAACACACACACACACACACACACACACACACACACACACACCCCATTAATACACTCACATTAATACTACATTTCTTCAGATTTCAAAACTCCCTAATGACCTGCAACAGTGCAAAACAAATCCAGCATGGAGGAATTCAAGAGTATGGGCTTTAAATTGGAATGTTCAGAAATGCTGTCACAGGTGGACCTGCCCATTTACTGACTTTTTTAGGAAAGAAGAAGAGATGAAACCATCGCTTGTCATTTTATGACATCTGGTAGTCATATGATATAATCTTTGGGAAAAACAAAACAAAACAAAACAAACTGCTGTTCTTCTTTGCCTATACGAAATTGGACAAGAGGTGATTCTCCGTCCTTAAATCACTGATATAACGAAGTTGTTCTCTAGACGGATTAAGAGTCTTTTACAATGTATCAAAACTGATTTATTTCTGCAAAGGAGTGTACTACCCACACAGTCTTTGCTCAACATATCACATTTCAGATTTTTAGATCTGTTCCCGACTGTGATGTATTGTTAGGTGACGACTATGTACAGCAATGAATTTAAAATACATTTTCACCCCTTGGATGTGTGTGAATGTTAATCAGGGGAATACAAAACAAAGCAGTTGCGTGTGTATGTGCACCTGGACATAAAACAGCAAGGCGATGAGTGTGTGTGTGTGTGTGTGTGTGTGTGTGTGTGCCTGAGTGAAAGAGCAGTGCTCTAGGAAGTGTGTTTACCTGGGTGGCAGAGTAACAAGCAGTGGTGTCCACAGGGTGGTTTAAACTCCCGGTCACACACCTGACCACAGGAGTGTGGTAGGAGCCAGGGGTCTGGGACTGGGTCGGCCTCCTTACCGCAGTAACAGTGGTACCGACTGGGTGTCTCCTGGGGTGTGTACTCATGTCGACACTTGGGGCTGAGAGAGAGAAAGAGAATTTATATACTTATAATGAATAATGAAAACATGTATAGTACAAACCTAGTGGCTATGAACATCAAATGGCTCTTTTGTCTTTGGCCATAGACTTACCATGGCCAAGGGTGGTCTTTCTTCCCAAAATCCTCATCTGTGATTGAGGATACCAGGAATATGGAATCCTTTGCCCACTTTTGAATACACGGGATGTGAAAAATGCAATAACACCCAACGCAACTCCATACCTGAGAGAGCGAGACAGCGAGAGAGAGAGAGAGAGAAAGAGAGAGATTAAGAATGAATGTGTACAGTGTATTAGTGCTTTGTTTGATTTGAGTGTGTCCGTGTGTCTTACTGCCTGGGTCCTTTTCACAGATGCAATGCAGATAAGGCAGGTGATGGCCCCTGACTGGAAAGCTTCGTTCAGATACTGACGTGTGCGCTCCAAATCAGTCACATCACCACCTACAAACACATCACCAACAATCCAATCAGAGAACTTCAAATCTGACATTAGAAAATTAGCTTATGTTAAGCCAGACAAAAAAAATCCCCTCTATCACACTGCTGTAGTACCATTTGCTTTACCATATGCTATGTTATTTTAGATATATAATTATTATAATATATATAATTTATATGAAGCTCATTTCTCTTTTTTACATGGGTGCTTGCAGGAACCTCTATGCCAACTGTAGGCACAGAGGTTCCTATAAGCATTTTGTAAGCATTTTTGTCACTGTATAAAAGCACTTTCGAAGAGAATAACAATTATCAAAACAAAACTTATTTGGTTTTGAGTTAATTTTACACAACTGAAAAACATCAGTCCTATATGTTTTGTCTTGTTCACTGTCTCAGTGTTACTCCTACATTTCCTCAGTTTGTCTTCCCCTCATTTTACCTTACCTGCCAATAACCTCCTCACCACCTGGGCCTCTCTACAGATCACTTCACTTTCAGAAAAACAACCCCTTAGGTCCATTAAGCCCCAGGTCATGGTGCTAAGAAAAGAGTGCCTTGTGTGGTTAAGCACATGCAGCATGCCAGGGCACGGCACTGCTAAAGTTAATGACACTGTGGTTGAGCTTCACACAGGCTGACTGTGTGTGCGTAGAGACAACTTGTAGGGGATATCTGTGCTTGTGCTTGTGTTTGCAGGCTCACACACACCTTCCCTCTGTCCAGGCTTACACATGTTATTACTCTGTTTATGAATCAGAACTATAATATCTGCCCTTTGCAAGCTGACCAGGCGTGCAGTTTGAAAGGTGACCCCGTATTTCAACCTCTTACAATGAAAATCTCTGTTTTCTCTTGATCACAACTTAACGAGAATCAATTCAACACTGGTTCCTTATTATCTAGAAATGTCTGTATAAACTACAGCAGGGTTGTGCATCAATAATTCAGTGTACAAGACATTGCATAGAGACTAGTCTGACATATGACCATGCCGAGTCAGGTTGGGACGTACCTGTTTGACTGGCGTAGGAGGTAAAGGTTGACTCCAGGATCTTCCCACGCTTTCCCAGTCCATCTGATGCCTCTTCATCCTCATCGTCATCCTCTGAAGAGGAACTGTACTGAGCCTCTGCAAATCGCTGGGCTGCCGCCTGGTTGGACTTCCTGATTTCATCGAACCTCGACTGTGACGAAGCAACTTGAGAGCAGAAAACTTTAATCAAGACAATAAATCCAACCAAAACTCACTCACACATAAAAGAATCCAACGCAAGCAGAATTAACACAGATGAATGGTGACCAGGGACTTTAAGTTTCAGTATGAACCCTGGATTAGATGTAAGACAGAACAAAGAACCTTGAGAACAAGAGGACCTCTCCATCTCAGCGCTGGACATTATGAACATACAGTCAATGTAAGTTTACATTTATTCATTTTGCAGGCACTCTTATCCAAAACAACTTCCAAGACAGGCAGAGTACAAATCAAGCAAAAAGCCATTAAGGAGCTGATTGTTGCATAAGTGCCACTGCTAAGTTCAGTATTAATGAAAATGAACAGATATAAGGCATACCTACATTAGCAAGTAGTGATGATCATTTAACATATCATCTGTAATAGTCAAGTACTCTCACCTTTACTCTGGACTTCCATATTATCAGTTTTAGGCGCAGTGGTCACTGCCTGCCCTCCTCTCCCCTTGCCAGACCAGACACCACCATCTTTGGGAACGTCTCTTTGGGGTCTCAGGCCAATAGGGTCACCTGTGGTTTGCCCACGTCCTTGACCCCGGCCTCGACCCCTGCCCTGCTGTCGCCAAGCAGGCTCCATCTGGAGGTCTCCTGGGTCAATGGTAAGTTTTAAAAAAAAAACACTACAAAACTACAACAGGAAAAATTTTGTTTCAGAGGTATGTGTTTGATCAGGTATCATAGTCGATGCCCAATAAACATGCAATGCCCATCGCTAAAAAGTTATGTAGAGAACTGGCTAGCTAAATTAATGCTCAGTGGAGCCTGTTTAAGTTGTGAAAGGGGCAAAAAGGCTCTGGGAATTATCTAACGGTTCAGCGCACCTTGGACCATAAAAAAGACCAGATGTGCAAGCTTAACAGCGAATACACCGGGTATGTTTTACATAACTTCACAGTAAGCGAAACAAAAGGGGTGTGCTGGCAGTGTGCTAGTATTTTCACTAGGGTTAATATTGCTAACTCATCTCAGGTGCTAACTGCAATTATATTGCTCTTGCAACATACAGGCAATATAACTGCTTACCACAGTATCATAAGTTAAACAGGTATACTGTTGCGATGCCGACTTTAACTCGCTCCTACTGACAGGGGAAATGCCTTGCTAGTAAAGGTACGTTAGCTGCGCTAGCTGCCTTGATGGCAAACTAAAAATTCAACAATGTATATCTGGATATAACCTTATTTACTGAAAAAGTCAGCATTGAAATGTTCCCAATATGTGGTTAAAATTGTTTATTTTGCCATTTGGTCAAGTGACAGTGCCGGTATATTTGAGACAATTCATTCACATAGACACCTTACCGTACTTCACTCCAGCTCAATGAAACGATACGAAGCTCTGAGTTGTCAAGCGCACAGCGTAAGTACTGCCAAGCATGACGGGAAGTGGTGGATTCGAGGAATTTAAGTTACTTAGCAGAAGGTGGCGGTATAGTACTCTAAAAACTACAACTCCCTGCTAGGTAAATATTTGCAACGTGTCATGCGCAGCTGTATGGGTGAAGGTTCCGACCAACTGACAAACGGTAAATTTTGGCACACGGTCATGAAAGTGATCCTTCCCACGTGTATTATAATGCAATAATGTATCAGATAAATTTTGCTCCATCCCGAAGTGACCCATGCTGGAGGATTGTAGTATCAATATTATTGGAAAACACAACGTCAGTGTCACACATTTGTCTCAACAAAAATGCTTTATTTATAAAGAGTATTTTTTTTACATTACGCTGCCCAGACATAAATCTTCCAATGATTAGAAACTAAAACAATAATACTTTTCAGCATGGTTTTTGGAGTTCTAAATGGTAACTGTCAATATTTTTGACACTTTAATGTTTTGTACAAAGGGGTGTTGCACATAGTATGTGCTATGAACCAGAAACTGCCTTATGAGATAGCTCTAAAAACTATTATGTGTGTTTCTTGAATTTAATAGCATAATATATATACAACGCTTATACTTAGGAATTTGGTATGTGGTAGAGAACACTGTTTTGTTTTTGGGGTTTGGGGTTGGGGGGGGGGGGGGCTATTGCTTAGAGCACCGATTAAAGATTCTATTCACATATTTAAGTTATGAGATGACATTAACAACAATTACATTTAAAAAGTTGTCTCGACATTCATTGGATTCAAGGATTTGAAGCCCAGTATAAAAATTAATTGTTACTGTTTGCCTCTGCCTTGTATGTATATATGAAAGGCCGGGTTTGCATGTTATTCTTCTGAAAACATCTTTAAAATTGATGACTAAACAACGTTGCAACCTTCACTTTCATTAAAGAGCTTAAGGTAGATCTGAGATTGATCAAATGAGCAGTGGTATATGCAACCACGTTAGTGCTTGTTGACACTTCTCATGTGTCCGAAAAAGCCAAGAATGTTCAAAAGCAACAAACTCAACTTTAAAATAGTTTCATATACAGTATCATACAGCAAATTACTTTTCATCTCCTTTCTTTTAATACTTTTTCTCTCCATCTTTCTCCTAATCTTTTTTCTCGGCTGCTGGAGCTGAAGCAGCAGCTGCCTCTGGTTCTACCATCTCAGAGAACACCACTCCAGTAGATGCTGTTATCTTCTTCTCCAGTTTTGTGACACGTCTCTTCAACTTGCTTTGCGTGGCCTCATGCTCAGCCAGCAGACGGGCGTACCGCGTCTGAAGGTCCTCCAAAGTGCTGCCCATCCTGATAACCTTCTCTTCCATGTCCTTGGGATCAGGGCCCTGCTTGGCTACCTCCAAATCCAGCAGGCCATCTTTCATCAAGATCTGACGACCTTTCTCCTCCAGCATGGCTTTTGCATCCGGGTACTCTGTTAGAGCCTCCATCAGATCGTCCTTAGACAGACAGAAGAGATCAGAGTACCCGATACTGCGGATGTTGGCTGTTCTCCGGTTCCCAGCTTTGCTGCCTTTGATGTTGAGGATACTGATCTCACCAAAATAGCTGCCATCACTGAGGACAACGAACTGTGTTATTCCATCATCGGCCACTACAGCCAGTTTGCCCTCTTTGATGATGTACATCTCACGACCAATATCGCCCTTCTTACAGATGTAGTCGCCAGGACTGTAGACCTGAGGTTGTAGCTTAAGCACCAGCTCGACCAAAAGTCCGGCTTCGCAGTCAGCGAAGATTCTGACTTTCTTCAGTGTGTCCAAGTGAACGTTTATACCGATCTCTGCTCGTAGCTTGTCTGGCAGGTACTTCAGAACTTCTCTCTCATCTACGGCCTTCTTATTGGTCCAGAGGTAATCAAACCACTTGATGACACGTTTCTCCAGGTCTTTTGAGACATGTCGGAAGCTCATGTACTGCTTGATGGCATCGATACGTGCCTGGAAGTCTGCTCGTGCTGCGTTCATATTCGTAATCATTGAACCGACGTTACCGACGATAGTAGCGAAAATCAACACACCCACCAAGAAGTCTGTGACCACAAAGAAGTACTCAGAGTTCTTTACAGGAGGCGGAGTTTCACCGATTGTTGTAAGAGTAAGAGTGGACCAATACATACTGTAAGCGTACTTTCTGACCAGACGGCCAAACTCTGGATCACGGATATCTGGGTAAACAAAAGGGTCAGTACCAAAACCAATAGCCTTGGAGAAGGAATAATACAGACAGGCATTCCAATGGATGATGATGACGATGTACATGACGAGGTTGGAGATTCGGAAGACATTTGGAAAATTGGTTCGTGTCTCAGTCCGCTGGAAAAATTCAAACAAGCGAGTTACCCGGAGGAGTTTGTTCATGCGGATTTCAGGATAGTTGAGACCAACGACGAAATAGAAAATGTCAGTAGGAATCATGGAAACCAAGTCTAGTTTGAATTGGGCACTGTTCATGTAACGATCACGAAGTTTCTTCTCATCTTTTACCAGCAGACCCTGCTCCAGATAACCTAAATACACACACAGTCGAAATCAAGCATTAGAAAATAATACATATGCTTTTATGCTCATTTGTCATTTAGATTTAACTTTTATCATATTAGTCTACTGAAGTGACATTGTGATTCTGCTCTCACCTGTTCGAGTCCTGAAGACCATGTCAGCCAAGTACACCAGGTCAGACACATAGTCGATGATGAACCAGTAAGCCAGATAATCATGCTGCAGTTCCTCAAAACATGCTCTGTACACACAGAATCAAAGAGCATTCAAATTAAGACACACATTAAGAACTAAAACATAGTAAATACTAAAAAATCTCACAAAAAAACTGAAGCACCAAAATACTGGTGATATTTCAGCTTGAAATTATCCATAGACAACCTAAAAGGCAGGTAGTTTTTAACCTTGTAATGTGTGAGTCCTAAAACATAAAATTTGACATGGAGGGCAGTGCATGTTGTACCTAGCTATGATCAATATCCAGTTATACATGACAGGACATGTGATGACAAATAGCCAGTTGTAGTACATGTTTCCTGCTGGGTCGATCACATAGATCTCTTTTGGCCTAGGACAGAAGCAAATCAGTGAAAGAGTCTTTGTTATGCATGATCAAAACTGCAAATGAAAAGACACAAAAGTTTTATTAAAGAGCCTACTCTTCTTTTTTTGCTTTCTCTTTTTCCTTTTCTTTTTCCTTCTCTTTCTCCTTCTGCTTTTCCTCTTCTTTCTTCTTTTCCTCTTCCTCCTTTTGTTTCTTTTTCTTCTCCTTCTTTTCTTTTTTCTCTTTTTTGCTGGAACAACAAAGACTTGTTAAAATTGACAGCTGTTTTCTGAGAAACGATGAAAGATGAAAAGATCTTGCCATCTTACTCTTTTTTCTCTTTCTTTTCCTTCTTCTCTTTTTTCTTTTTCTTCTTTTCCTCTCTGTGGAGAGAGTAGATGGATTTTAGCTTAATAATGAGTGATACTGGTCATAATTTTTTTTGTCATGTTGAACAGATTAATTGTGTTGTGTTGTGTTGTGTTGTGTTGTGTTGTGTTGTGTTGTGCTGTGTTGTGTTGTGTCATGTCTCACTTACTCCTCATTATTGTTGCTGTTATTGACATTGAAAAGAGCACCAGGATTGGGTTGCAGTTGTTCCCTGCAGACAAAGAATACAAAAAACAGCATTCAATACTTTATATTTACTTTGACTCTTTACCTAAAACTATCAGGTTCTTAAAAACCTCTAAGGCAATGTTTACCTAAATTACCATTTATATGTTCAATGTATATGTATATGTACATGTACATGTACTTTTAACAGTGTCATCAAAGGACACATCAAATCCATAACTCCTCATGGTTTTGTATCTTCTAACTTCTTGTGTCATATGAGATCTATAGAAATTGTTTTTCTGGTAGATTTCAGTCCCTAATTATGAGGTGTGTGTGAGAAACCAGTGGCAACTCCTACCACCGAAAATAGTATAAAAATAGCACATAAATGACGCAGTCATATGCATATAAACACTCTCATAAATTTGGAATTTACATAACTGGCGTAAAACTTATAACATTTTCCTGCTGGATTGACCCGGAATGCCTGTGCTCACATGATCTCCTCTGTGTCACTCAGGATAACCTCATCCACCTCCTGCAGGATGATCCTGGGCGGGGAGAGGGGCCTCACTTGTGAGGACATGGCAGCTAACTATGTATCGGCTTCCTGTCAATCATAACAGTTATAGACTTCAGACAAAGAATCATTTTTTTTAGCTGCATCTTTGTTAACAACAGCTGAATTTATCTCAAGAAATGATGGAACATGGATGCAAAGAAAACTAAATTAGGACATGAATTTATTCAGATAATTGCAGAAACTTACTGAAATATATTTGTTCAAAAATCACTTGAAAGACAACATTCCTTTAAATCATTTTGCCTGAACACATCAAATTCAGTTATGTGAGTTTCTGCACATGTAACGAACTTTTAAGCTATGTTTTAGGTTATCATTTGTCTCGAAATGATCTGACAGTTAAAGAATATATAGCTGGCAGTGCTGTGACAGATCTAAGGTAATTATTTTCTGTATGTGAAAATCAAAATATATTAAATAATAAAAACACAAATCAATTACAATAAAAATATATATATTATGATATACAGATTATAAGATTCAGACTAAATAAACAAACACTCGGAGCAAGTGCCTAAGGTTGGTGCATGTGATCACAATACTTGTACTCTGTAAATGTGCTATTCACTCATTGTTAAACTATCTGAAGACACTTTAAAACTTCTGCTCTGAGGTTACTGAGGGAGCTGTGGTTACTCACCTGTGCTAGCTTAATCCACTGTCCTTACTCACATTTGGACATATCTTCCATTTTACCATAGATCCTTAGGCACTGTCACATCCTCATGTTTACAGTCTCTCTCACTCATACACGCACACACAAACACACACTTGCGGAAAGGTCAAATCCCTCCCAAAAGTGCAGTAAGTGTGGCTAATTTGGCATAATATTCCCGTCCGATAGCATGGCGCTGCCAAGACTGTTAGAGGATTTCACAAACCCACAGTGGGATTTGGGATTAACCCGATAGGTGGAAATGACAATCACAAAGTCACCGGTAGCACACACACACACACACACACGCACACGCACATACAATCCCTCCCAGCCTCAGTGTTGAATATGGATGAGCTTTATGCTTGACCAGCTGATCATAAAGGTAGCATAAGAATGAACAGAAATGGAGCGGGAGAGAGAGTGTGTGGAGAGAGGCAACTGTGAGGCGTGTGGAAGGCCTTCATACCTAAAGAAAAAAGACAACTGAGAAACTGCAGGCCAAGACAGTGGTCTACAACAGTTTTTTTCCCACATAAAACAGGGAACTTAGTTCATTCCCTCATTTAAATCACTGACATTTATCCAGAATTTTGAATTTTGAATACAACTTAGAGGTGTTTGTGTGAGCTCTGGTACGGTTCTAGACTTTGGGTTTGGGGCTCCAGAATAGTTCTAGAAAATGAGTGTTCTGGTTTTCACCTTGAGTGTAGTGAAACATTGACCAGGAAGGATTACATTCTCAGTAGTCCAGCTTTCTGCCCAGTCAGCTCTCTGCACTCCTATCCCCTAAGCTTATTAAAGCTAGAGCCTTCAGTTAACCCAATACCTGGTGTACAGGCAACTCAGTGCATTGGGTCAGCTTCTATTCAACCTATTGTCAATAGGATTCAGTACAAGACATTATGTGGCAATGCATACCAATTCAACAACAAACTATTCAGTGTGCAGTAAATTAAGATGACTGATCTGATTCAATGTGTAACAGCTGATATAAAGAGTTTGCTGTGAGTTTTATACCCTCGTCATTCGCAGTGAGGCAGCTTGTCATTCTCTCATCTTTGGCCAGTAGTGATGTGGCGACAGATATGGGGTCAGATAACTCATAGTGAACGGTGACCATTTTCTCAGCTGACAAAGGTCATCAGAATAACCATTTTCTCAAGGTCATCAGGATGACGATCACTTAATAAATGACTGATACCGTGTCAAGTAAAGACATGTCACGTGTGGCATTGCTTAGACATAACTAACAATTAATTATAACAAAGATTTCAGCGACATTCAATGATTTTGTGTTGACTGGGACAGCTTGTTGTATTTCTCATATCATATTCACCTTCATATAACAAAGTTTAAAGAGTCTGATACTAGTGTGATTCTAATTTCATTTCTTTTTAGTTGTGCATTGTGGCAGTTTATTATGTTGCATGTCATCTTCAGTCATATTTCAGTAAAAGATTGCAAAGATTTTCTCTTCACCTGCTGATTGCCAGTGGCATTCACATGTGAAAATAAGATTAGGGTTGTTGCAAAAGCCTCCCTGGGATGGTTTGATTGCATCTATAATTGTCAGTAACCAAAGTTCATTTCGCAATGGATAAACCACATTTTTATGAGCAAATGAGATAAAATTTTAATGATTCATGTCTGTAGGGCACATCTGCGTAAACTTTGTAATGAGAAATATGGATGTTCTTTTTCAAAGCAAACATGTTATTTGCCTGCCTTTTACAGCCCAAGATCAGACACTGAATCATTCCAATGGGGCGCAGACCACAGTACCTGAACATTGACTGCACTTAGTGCGTGTGTGTGTCACTTAATGACTTGAATGATGATGATGACTAATGACAACTTATTATGATGTAGACCCTCAGGCAGCAAACATTTGAAGCAGATTATTTCTCTATCATTTCTCTTAATCAAAATAAATTACTCCTACAAAACAATATAGGGCTCATTATTTGGAAACATCTTGGATTAATTTTGTCCAAGTTCTAAATTGAGATTAATCGTGAATAATCACAGCAAATCATGCAATTTATGCAATATACTTTTTAAAATAATTTGAGACCCTTTTTTTGACACTACTTGTTTACGTCTGTGCAGTACAGGCAGGATTCTACAGGATTCTGTCTCTACTGTCTGTGGTTTAGGCTGTGGTGGTGGTGGTGGTACCAGCTCATCTCAATCATGTACATTCATGCATGCATTTATAAAGTTACCCAATCCAGCCTGACACTGATTGGTTTGATGGAGGGTGGCTGGTAGCATTATAAGATGTTAAATTCTCTTGCTGTGTCAGCAGCAGAAAATTAACAAGGTGTCTCTCAACTCTGGTTTTGGAAGAGCTACATAAGTAAGTGGGGTTTTTTTGGGGTTTTTTTTACATTTTCTAACAGTATCTAAGGTAGTTTTAATCATTCTGTCCATTTGTAGAGTAAGGTAAAATATGTAAAATATGTAAATACACCTTTGATTTTTTTTTTAATTCACACAGTAAACCATCATTTCTAATTGGTTAACACTAATTTACAACATTTAAATACACTTTAGGTGTTTTTTATTTATATGTTAAACAGCAATTACAATATTTAAGTAAACTTTTGCTGTTGTCTTATAGTGCAGACCATGCAGTGTAGATCATACCGGGCCTAATATCACTATTTACTGTGAATGTTCTGAGTGAAGTTACATTTTTCCGTGGGCGTCTGTGATCCTTTTGTTTTCTTAGTTAAGATGGTACGCTTGATGTTCTTCACCTTCACGTTAATCAGCCAAAGTTTCTCCATGCCTGTGAGTATGTTATGTATCAGTCTTTCATTATGTTTTGGGTGGAGCATACTTCAATCTTGAGTGTGGTAAATATCTCAGTGTTACTCGAACGCTGTCAGATCTGCTGCTCTCCATTCTTGCTTTAGCTCTCCCAAACACTCAGTATGTACAGTGCTGACAGTGGAAGTGAAGAGGTGAGCAGAACTTTATTTATCAATTGTGTGATTTGAAGTGTCAAATTGTTCAACGTAATGTTGTACTATAAATGATATGAGCGTAAGACTAGCTATTTCAAAGCAAATAACTGAATCTCTATAACTTTATAAATGTCATTTTATACAACAATATATTTTCTACAATATCTCCAAACTCTATAAATGTGGGTTTTACTTGGTGTCAGTCAGTCAATCTCTCTCTCTCTCTCTCTCTCTCTTTTTTTCTTTCCACCCCTCTTATCTGCCTTAGCTATTGCCACTCCTGCAGACTCTTATTTCCCAGCTCGCTGAGAGCACAGCTCAGAAACCCAGTTCCTCCCCTCCTGTAGCCACATCTGGAACTGTTCCACAAGGTCCAGGTCCAGCTGTAACTCAAGTCCCAGTGACTCTGTTCCTTGTCCCTGATCCTAACTCAGCTCTCAACCCTACACAGGTGGCCCTTACACCCTCTATTTACCCCCTAGTTCCATATTCTTTACCTCCAGGGTTGTCTCCCCCCACAGTCTTGGCCCCTAATGTAAAACCTGATATCAGTGCTTATCCACCCCAAACAGGACTCTCCCCAGCTCCGGTGTTAATCCCTATTTCTCTGCCTCCAGGAGGCTCTCTCCCTCCCCAGGGGCAAATTCCCCAAATTCCCTCTGTGGTGTTCCCACATTCTGGCCCACCACAAATGCAGGGATTACCCCCGTTTCTACCCCTTACCTTAGGTTCTTCTCCATACGGATTCCCTTCTCCTTCCAGTCCCCTTAGTCGTCTGCCAGTTGTCTTGCAGCCCCAGGAACCCCAAGCATCCCAGGGTGACGATCGAGTGAGTACATGTGGCTGCGAGAGGGTATGGTCAACTGCACCTTTGTCTTTTGAAAGCAGTCAAACTGATGATTAATTGGTTACTTCTCATTGATTTAGATGTAAATGAAAAACTGAACTTTTACAGTTTCCTACAATTCATTTTGAACTGAAATGAAGGAATTACTGAAGTTTGTTCGTTGCTGTGTTGATCATCCGGATTGGGACGTTGAATCTGTTCATGGATCAAGTTAATTGTTAATTGTTTTGTCCAGACTGTGACCTACGTACCATCCTTTGTGGTTCCTCAGCACTCCAATCCAGCACAGGTACACACACACACACACACACACACACACACACACACACACACACTTATATACACACGTATATACACACATATACACACACACATCCACTAATACATTCATTAACCAATATCAGTTTGTAATTGTGAGGACTCTTATTCCTCAGGGCTTCCCCTACCAAGGACTGCAGATGCCCAGTGTCATGTATCAAGGCTCCAACATGGAAATGAACCAACCAGCCGAACCAACAAATCAGGATACAGAGGTTGATCCTCAGCAGGTACCTGACACTAAACTCTCACCTAAAAGTTAAGGAATGATAAATATAATTCTCTGTTACCGATATCAGATCTTTCCTCTCTCAGTAACCAGTGGAACATTTTAGTTCAGTGATGGCTGTTTTAGTTTTGCTGTGAGCTTTTGACGTGTTTGCAAATACATTATTATTACAATGATATTATTGCTATTCTTAGTCTAAAATCTGATGTGTAATGTGAAATCTGAAACCTTTTTTTGCAAAACCAGCAGTCAGTTTGGCCCGACACTGAAGAACCTGATCCAAGGGAGCCGCTAGAGGAAGTCAATGACAATGAAAATCCAGCAGAAGAACCTGCAGCCTTTCACACCGAAGAGTGACCTGCAGTGATATGTGGCGGGAGAAGGAGGTTCTTTTAAATGAAACTGATCATCTGTTACAAGGAATTGCTCTGTGTTACAATGTTGCAAATGCACATCAGAAGTAATGTTGTTACACTTGTGTCTAGATCCCTTTGTGAAAATGGATGTGTTGAATTTCTTCCAGTGTATGGTCTCATTATGAGGCGTGCACTATTATTTACTGGATTAAAAATGGTTTTGTGTGTGTGTGTGTGTGTGTGTGTGCGTGCGTGCCTGTGTGTGTGTGTCTGTGTTATTGGGTGGGGTTGTGTAAAAACTCTGCTGGTTAACAGTCTCAGTAACTGACAGTCTGTGGGCAGCTTTTGCATGCCTTTTTCACAACTGTAGTTGCACAATAAATCTGAGTTTCCTGTAGTTGTGTCTATAACAAAATCTCGGTCTGTCTCTCTGTTTTCTTAGAAATCTGTCCACAATTAAGTACAAAATTAAAACATGAATGATTCACGTGGTTTCTGTTATTATACAAGCACACGGTATATACTTTAGATGGTTGCAATGTTTTAGAATAAAACACCTTTAAAATCTTTGTGTGTGTGTGTGTGTGTGTGTGTGTGTGTGTGTGTGTGTGTATAAGAAAACACAAGTCACATACCATAGATCTTCAGGCCACTTTCTTTTTCTCAAAACCTCTGATATGTTTGTAAGTGTGATGACAGCAGACAGTATTCACACAAAGGACTCATTTACTGAAAGAAACAAAGGTGGTCAACACTAATGCAAGCCTACTACTGTAATGAACTGTGTACACCAGCTTCACTGTGCCCAGTATCAAAGAGCTATACTTTACTAGTCCCAGTAACATCTCTGAACAGATTCCAAACAGCTCTCACTCTGATCATACAAGTTCATACAGCCCACACACAATTTACTTCTGTTCTGTTATGGTCTGATGGCTGGTGTTTTCTGGTATCTTTTACATTTCATTCCATCATGTGCAGTGAACTGTTATCAACTTTTGCTTTGTTTTGCTATATTTTTTACAGTTTGGATAATATCTTCTAATACCTTCTCTGTTCTGTTCTGTTCTGTTCAGTGACTACCTGTTTGTTGCTAGAGATGTTGACCATACAGGACACAATACTTTCTGTTTTACAAAATTCATTGGACAGAGTTTGCCATTGTGTTAACTGTTATATACCTGGTTGACGTGGCCCCCACTTTATCCGTTTTGGTCCTGCTGGGGGAGGTCAATCACCAACTTAGGTAAGAATGGTTTTATCCATTTAAATGTATTCAGGATTGGTTTTTTTTAATTGCTTGAACAACATCATTCTACATATTTTGGTTATTTGGTTGGTTGATTAGTTGTTTAGGCTATGGTCTCTCTTATATTTTTACTGGTCGTTGTTCCTGATAAACTGTATGACAGTACAGATTGTGAATAAACTCATCCTTAGGTGAACCCTGTAGTAGGACAGCAGCCTCTGCTGGTGAGTTTATATATTTGTTCAAATGAATGAAGAAATCTTTGGGAGATCATCTGTGTTGAAACCAAATAAAAGTTTTAATGTGATCTGCTTTGATACCTGACAGATTCACTGAGCTCGGAGAAGAGGCGTATGGTCATCTGTGAGAAAAGAGAAATTATACTTGTCATATCACATCTATAACACAGCACATCAAAAGCTCCACACACACACACACACACACACCCTACTTTCTTTTTGTGATCTTCATGGTGCTGGTTGGTGCTGAAATACTTGCTAAGGGTACTGGTGAGTGAGGTGAGAGAGGAGTGGACCTCCCTCTGCAAAAGGATATTTTACCTAACACCACTCTGGAAGGGCGTGTTGAAAACTTCAACCATGCATATCCAGGTGAGGGTTTTAACCCCTTTAATGTTAGTGAGAATCTTCTTCTCAGATGGGACTAGAGAAGGCTGCACCTGGAGTCGGGAGGTGAGGCTGGGGAGGTGCAGGAGGTTAGGCTGGAAGGGTGAGATGGCGCAACATTGCTCACCATGCTGAAGAGGAGCAGGGCACCTCAACAGGCCTATCACAGCTGCAGGACAGAAACACACACAAAAACACACATATGACTCACTGCAGACCAAACCATGGAGAACAACAATGGGACAGACTAAATCAACCATCACAACTCATTTCTTGAAGTGAAATCTTTTTTTTTTTTTTTTTCAACTTTCCCTTCTGCAGATTCTTTCTTCCTTTTTTTTACACGTTTTTTTTTACACAGTTTTTATACAAGTTTGTTTCCAAAGACTTTCAGCAGTTTTAAGGTATGCTATTTCCACTGCCTGAGTGAACAGTTTGGACCCAAAGTGTGTTGTGAGGAAAAATCTTTGTTTGTTTTGGTCTTGGTCATTGTTTATCTGTGTAATTTACCAGCAAGAGGATCAATTCACTCTGCTGTTGGTAAATCTAATCATAGCACTTTTCCCAAACAGCATTAAACTGAATTTTTATAGGTTTTAGAAGATCTGTAGGGTAAACAAAATGATCACAAAGTCCAAGATGTAATTGTGCTTGGATGATTGTCTCATCCCATGTGTGATTTAGCAAACATGTCAAAATTTGCTTATTGTTTCTCTTAGTCAGTACTGGAAAGATAAATGAATGAAGCTTCTCATTACTTTCAGATCACTATTTCCCACACTTGTACTCACACATACACGTGCACAGACACACACACACACACACACACACACACACACACACAATCATGCACACATCTGCACACATTACATATAAAAACAACAAGCCCACATTGGCCTGATATGACCCGCTGCTTCTTCGCACAGAGCGGAACCCCCCCTTTGCAGTGACATGGTCAAACTTCAAAATATAGTACACAGATTGAGGCACTACAACCATTATGTTGTGAGACTGTATGCTCAGCTGTATGTTTAGTTACCTACTGAGTGTTTCTGAGCCAAGCCTTATATTTCAGCCAATGTACAGCACATACTCTGAACTCTTGGAGGTGCTGTTAGCATCATGCAAGAAGAGTAGTAATGATACAGAACAATGAAACACAGACTTACACAGCTGTTCAAGCTAGATTCACGCTAGACGTGTCGAGGTAATGTTGTGCACACAGAAAAGTCTCAGTCCTTGTTCCACATTTTACTTACCTGATTTTTAACAGGCAGCATAAGATCTCCTAAAACTCTAACTTGCTGGTCAACATTTGCTCTGGACTGCAGACTGTGGTTCAGACTTCAAGCTGTGCACTGCTCATTTCACACGACTTAGTGTGTGGGGTTAAATAAAGCTGGGAAGGGTCCTCTTTAAACAAACTTAATTACATCTTAAAGAATATTTTCTCATCACCACGAATGTTGATAGCTTATAAACAATTCTCGTCCCATCACATGTTGTTTCACCGTTTTTCTAATGTCACTTTGTGATTGAAACAGTGTAATTTAAAGTCCTCTTCTTATCTTCTGTAACTTGGACATAATGCAGGGTCTCCCACTGTGGAGTTAGTGAGTTACACACACACACACACACACACACGTCATGCATGCACACACACATCATGAGCACACACACACATGCACACACACACCTACAAATTTACCAGGTCTGTTAATGTACATGTGGTAGTTTGGCTTCCAAAAGTAACTTTATTAGTGTTTTACAGAAATGATAGTGTTTATGTGTGAATGTCCTGGCTCCTACAGCTCATTCTGTTCTGTTATGACATTTCTGATTATTATGCACATATTACATTTTAATATATTAGTGTTTTTTTTATTATAAAATAGTACTGAGGGCACATCTGAGGCATATTCTTTATTAAAAGTCCCCTATTCAAGTCTTTTTCGGGTATGACCACCTCAGATTTACATTGAATAGGAGCACAAAGATCTTAAAAGATTTTTTGGTCTGAAAATTCTAACAAAGGTATTTATCAAATTAACAAAATTATGATAAAAGAGGTTAAAAGAGGACAAAAGAGGTATATAGTGGTAAAACCAAATGGAGATTAAAGCCTCATGGAAAACATGGAATATTCACACTTTAGTTAATTCACAGAGTTACTAAAGAGCTCATGCAATTGTGCTCTAGTGCTCTGGACTAGATTAAACCAGTGAGATCCTATCATGTATAAACTGCATTTGTTTCATTTATAATTTAAACAGACAGAAAGAGTAGGATATATAATCAATGGATACAAAATAATGCTTACATTATGAGGCTGTGATGAACGCAATAATACATTTAATGTGTCAATATGATAAGATTAAAATGAACATAATATTCCATAGGCTTCAAGTTATATGTGTTGATAAGTCTAATGCTTTATCATATTTACTCTCTTGGTTTTAGCCCCACCCCATCTGCTTTTCCCTTCAGACATCCAGTGACGAGGATGATGATGATGATGATGATGATGATAGTGATTTTGATAATGATAATCTTTTTTTCTTTACACTACACAATCAGGACCGAATGGATCAGATTCATATTGCTATTAGGGTGAACAAAGTGATCCAACAGTACGAAACAACTTTATGCTGCTGCTAAGCTCATGTCCATTAAATAATCAGAATTATATTGATGTCAGTACCTTCTGGATGTAGATGTATCTGAAGTACATGCAATACAGTGTGTATGTAATTCATCTCCTCACATTTCAAAGCTTGATTCTGTGTGTTGACCATATTTGACAAAGCAGCAAAATTACAGGAAAACTCAACTCTTGCTTAATAAGCATACATCTTGCTGTAATTATCATAGAAATAAAAATAATGATTTGTTCTTTTACGTCTCAGTCAATGTTATATCATCCAACAGTACACCCAGGAAGCAGGGCCATGCCTGTATAAACTCAGAAATCCAGGCTTGGGAAAAGCTTTCGGAATAATTGGAATAATTTGAAAGAGTGTATCTTGTGGGCATGTGGCATTGTTGGTGTGGCAGTAAGTAATTGCACAGGGCCACAGAACGTAGGAGTTGGAAAACATGATGGGAAACTCAGACGGAAAGAGAAGCCAAGGACATATATGGGCATGTGGGAAGCAAAACAACCACACATGTGCAGGTGACAGAGCTTAGTTACAGTCCCTACAAGAGGCCTATAGTAGCCTCATAAACCATTCATAACAACTCCATAAACTCAGCCTAAATCCTGTGTTGTTCAATAATTTAGTCAATCATTCTGAACAAGCAAGACTTTATATTAAGTGTATATTAAGAACTGTAGCAATATTTACAATATTTAGCTAAGTTTTATATTTCACAACATTATTGTGTATTTTCCTATGTCTGCACGTACAGACATCTACACAGTCACATGTGAAAAGAAACCAAAATGGAGACACCCCTTAATCTAAGGTTCTCCCCAAAAAAACGCAGAAAAATACAGGTTCTGTAGACATAACTTTCTTAAAAAAGAGGCTGTAATTTTAAGCAGTGTGGTAAAGTTGTGCTATATAGCAGCACATGTTCACACGTAAGCACAGAGAGAGGGGATGTATGGGGTGTCTGTTAATTTGCTGTCTGTAAAACTATGATTTTTTTGTCCCCGGATTGGGTTACACATCCAAAGTGTTGGTCTTTAGACCACACAGCAGCTTGGTCATAAAAAATACCTGACGACCGTTACCAGGGGGCGTGTTATACAAGAAAGGTAGCATCAGGAAATATAAAAAGATTTAAACACAGTTGAACATGACAGGTAGAGTGCACTGCTTACGGTTTAAAGTATGGTAAACAACTGAATTTGAGCTTTATTTCAAGTCTATGGAGGCATCTGTATGCCATATTCAGAGGAGAAATAAACCATTTTTGTGGAGTACTTACTGTATTTTTTGAGGATTATAAATTGACATTGTAACACTTCATTTGGAGTCTTTAAGTTGAGTCTGCTTTGAAAGGGTGATATTTCATTTATAACTGATTTTGAAGTGAGTTACTGTTACTGAAATGAAGCGAGCCATTGTGTTCTTCTGCCTATTGACTGTGACGTCTGCTCTGCCGGTAAGAATCGAACCAAAAAAACAGTATGCTTATTTCATTTGTGTACTAATTCATCTACAGCATTTACTGTTGAGAACAATGTAGATTTGCTCTCACTGTCTCGACACACACACACACATACACACATATATATATATATATATATATATATATATATATATATATATGTGTGTGTGTGTGTGTGTGTGTGTGCGTGTGTGTGTGTGTGTGTGTGTGTACATAAACCAAGGTAATTTAAAGTTAATAAGTGTTTGTTATGAAACTGTTTGGTCACTGTACAGAGTAAGAGATGGCTGTTATTATCTCTGTCATGAACATAACATATAACATATAACATGTAACATATAACATATAACATATAACATATCTGAAATGTATCACAAGTAAAGAAAAAAATTCATTCACAGCACACTTATCTTTACTCCACCTAACAATAGAACTGCCCATTTTATTGATCAAAATCACCAACTGCTGTAATTACTGCTGATTTTTATTTAAATAACAAGCTCTACATTCAGCAAATTGTTATTCTTATTCTTATTATTCAAATAAGGGGTAATAGGTGCTGTATTGTATGCTTTACAGTTTGTTTATGTTGAATTAATATCATCCATTTACAGATACATCACAGCATGCCTCAGCTGAGAAGTTCAGCGGAAACTGAGGTGATTTACTCAAACAAAAATTAATCAAGCGTTGTGAAAATTTTGTGTAATATATTTAGACTGAATTAAGAGAGTACAGAATGAATCATATTAAAAAACACACCAACACAGGTGGATTAAAAAAGATTCATACTTTTAAACATGTACAAATGAGGTTTAACATTGTCATAAAGTACATGTAGAGTATAAGGATATTTTGAGAGTTTAGGCAAGCAGGAGGTTCATAGGTAATTACTCATACCCACACATTCCATATAGACACATGAAAGAAAGATAAACATGTGATTTAGTTTATTTTAGTTTTACTATTCAGAGCTCCATCTGAGGTTTTTACAAGATATTTGTTTTTTTCCCCTCTCATGAAAGTGGGCTGCGGATTCTCAGCTTTGAAGCAGAGGCCAGAACCAATCTGACGTATAAATGCACGTGTTATGCACTCTGAAACATGCAGTCACATTACAACACAGCAAAATGAGTGATGTAAACTGCGCAATTAAACTTTGAACAAAACTAGGGTGATTAAACATGTTTGAAAACTTTGTCGCATGGTTGTATGTTTGTATATTTGTGTGCAGTCCAAAGAACTGACTGCCTCCAGTAAGAATACAGAAATTAGCGACAGGGTACATATGCAATTTTTGCTTTGTTTAAATGAATTGCCAGCATAAACCGGGTCTCAGTATGCAAATCTCTTCCTTCTCTGTTTTCATTGCCTGTGCAGACTAATCCATTGGCTGTCCCTGGTTCCCCTGACCCAAATGATTGGCCGGTAGAAAATGAGGGAAGTGACATGATCATCGTGCCTCCAGCAGATTTTGGAATGCCTGATGAGAAAGGTCGAAGTGCTGTGACTGTTAGTTTGCGGGATGATAAAACCAATGTGACTCTGGATGTGGTGACCTTCATTTTACAGAAGGACACAGGGGGCCCAAACAGCGCAGCAGATTCTGATGATACACAGGTTGAGCTGGGTGAGAGTGAGGGATATGGAGATGAGAGTATAGTGACTCAATCAGATCCAAATGACACTGACAAGAAAAACAACGTCGAAGGACGTGACGAAGTGGGACAGACCAGTGTCTCTGCATCTGAATCCAATGATGATGATGATGATGATGATGATGATGATGATGATGATGATGATGATGGTGATGATGATAATGACGATGATGGTGACGATGGTGATGGTGATGGTGATGATGGTGATGGTGATGGTGATGATGGTGAAATTTTTGAAAATGACCAGGTATTTTTGGATGAGGATCTCCTTACCAACACAAAAAGTGCATTTAGTAGTGACCAAGCCAGTCAGATCAACACAAATCCCAACACTGTACCTAGTGAAGCAGATGGAACAACACTTACTACGACAAGTGATGGATTTCTTGTGGAAAGCCACATGCCAGTTTTAACTGTAAAGTACCAAATCAGTGGATCGACACCAAGTCCTACTGACAATGAGGACAACAGCAGTGTGTCTGGTGAACACGAGGATAGCCTGGAGCTCGCTGAGTTCTCCAGCAACAAATTAAACTACAGGTCTGGCATAGATGAGTTTGTCTCAAATAGCTCAGAAGAGACAATTTCAGAGGACTCTGTTGATTTAATAACGATGACTGACTCGAGATCAGCCGGCCAGGAGAACACAAATGTTGAAGATGTAACTATGAGTGACTTGGCAGAGAGTGCTAAGAGCAGCAGTACAGAGATCTCCAGTATGTCCACCCCTCAGCTTCACTATGAGCTGCCAGAGCCTGTGTATCTTAGATCAGACCTCTTGTCTCACTCAGTGTATAAAAGCACCTCCGTCTTAAACACAGTCCCACAGGCCCACTCAGAGAGTAAGGACAACACAGGTATCACCTCAGCCTCTGTGGAATCAAAGGACACAGGCACTGATCTGCTTCAGCACGTTCTGAGTGCAGGCACTGATCCTAGAACAGTTGAAGGAGATAGTAATCAAGCAACCATTTCAGAAATCAAACAAAACTTCAACAGTGAAGAAACAGAGAGGGGACAGGTAGATGAGAATTCTGAATCTGAATGTCCTCTTGATGGAGTCATTCCAATGCCTGTTCCTGAGAGATCAGAGAGCAGTGAGTTTAGCAATGGCATAAACCCAACAGGTGGAGTGGATTTAATCCTCAGTTTGACTCAAGTATCAGCCAGTGAGGAAAATGTCCCAGACTCTTTCAGTACAGCTGATGTACTCAGAACATCTGATGCTGTGTCCAAAAGTGAGGAAACTACTTTCCCTATCGCAAACCATGTAGACATAGATCTAGTTGAGTCTTCTGTTAACGGAATTAGTTCAAATGTGCAGCTAACTTTTGCTATGGGTGAGCTGGATGCTGATGTTATTGTTTCTCCAACACCTTCTATCAGCTCTGAAGAAAACCTTCCCAGCACTCCGGTCAACCAAATGGGCACCCTCTTAAGCCACAACAGCAGTAGTGAGGAAGAAGAGGACAGTGAACTGTTATCAAGTTTTACTGATTCAGAACATGCCAGTGTTAGTCTTGAATCATCATCAAACGCTGAAAATAGCACTGAATTCAGTTCTGGTGAATTCAGTACAGAAAGCCCTCTCCAACATATTAACCCAGACTCTATAGTCATCTCAAGCTCTGAAAACAACCAAGATGAAACTTTGTTGAGTGAACTTAGCACTTACAGCACTGAACCAACTCCGAGCAATGAACATCTTTCTGTAGAATTCAACAGTGAGACCTCAGTGGTTAATACTGAATCTGTCTCAAGCACAGACTCATTCACCAACAGTGAATTTAACTCACAAACTGCCAGCAATGATTCTCAGTCCATTTCTAATATGAATGTCATAGGTAGTGATGAAGAATTCCTTAGTCTCTTTGACCTCTCCAGTCAAATCCAATTGACAGATTCTAGACCATATACAAAAAGTGGGATGTCAGACACTTTTCAGGCTAACAGTGAGGAGGACCAAGGAGAACAGGATGAGTTCAATCTATTGGCAAGCAGCCACCCAATATCTGAGGGCACAAAATCCAAAGAAGCAATCGCTAATCCTTGGATATCATTTCTGAGCTCATATCTAATAGACGCAGTTACACAAAGACGACCACAAAGTGCTCAAAACCATAGACTGGACACACACAGTCCTGGTAACAGCTTCCATATCAGCAGAAAAGGCTATCACTATGTGAGTAGCAGTGAGGAGGAAGAATGAAATTAAAGACAATAAATCCATTTTCATTACACTAATATTATAACATTATATTACATTACACCAATTAGACTGATAGTGTAGTAATGAGATGACGAAGTGAGAGACTTCCAGAATACTGGAGGAGGGCAGTTTAAAGATTGATTGAGAAAATGTGAACTTGTTATTGTGTTTACTGTAATGCCTCTTCCCTCTGAAATCATAATAATAACTAACATTGAATAACAACGTTCCACTGCTTCCCCCAAGTGACAACAAATATTGGAAATTACACAATTTCAGTGTTTGTGATGAAAGTTTGTTTGTATTCTGGTCATTGTGAAAAGGAACTATTGAGTTGGAATGAGTGTTATTTTCAATGTCCTAACCTAAAAGGGTGAAAAACATCCTGTATAAATCATTTGTGCTTGTCATTGTTTGCATGTCATTCGGATGCATTGTTTCTATTAAAAGTATAAAAGTCGCACAAGAGTCTTATTCAGAGAGTAGAATTATAAAGGTCAAGTAATAAATCATGCTGAGATGATATTGCCACGATACACTAAACCATAAACATTTCCTGAGTTTGTGTTCTTAGTGTGTCCTTAAAACGAGTCATCCCGACTGCCATCGGTACGTTCTGTCTCTGAACGACACCACGGAAACCATCACAGGCACAGCCCAAACACTCAGACAAACACATTTCACAATGCTACACCAACACAAAACCATACACACACCAAGACCCAACCAGCGCTAAATAAGCCCCCAACAAACAATCAATCCCAATTTAAACTATCTTTACCAAAGCATCACAGTGTTTTATGTCCTCTGTGTGTGTGTGTGTGTGTGTGTGTGTGTGCGTGTCTGTGCATGGGGTCAGATAGAGCAAGACAGAGAGAGAGAGAGAGAGAGAGAGAGAGAGAGAGAGAAAGTGTGTGTGTGTGTGTGTGTGTGTTTGAAAGAGAGAGAGTGTGTGTGTGTGTGTGTGTGTGTGTGTGTGTTTGTGTGTGTGTGTGTGTGTGGTTAGACAGAACAAGAGAGAGAGTGAATGAGAGAGAGAGACAGAGAGAGAGAGCAGTAAAAAAAAAAGACCACAGCACATAGTCTCTGTGATGGCAGGATCAGCAGAGGGGTGATAACATGCGCGGGGGAAGGAGGAGGAAGCATCACTCCTACTGTACAACATATAAGACAAATACACATGCATGGAGCAGTGTATAAGTAGCAGTCATATGACTTGGATCCTTCAGCACAGATCTGACTTCACTGCACCTATTAACAATACACATCCTATCATTTCAAGCATGTGGGTCGCCATAGTGATTGTGTCCCTGCTGAGCCTAACTGCAGCCAGTCCAGTAAGTATGACTGTAAATGTCTAAAGCTTTAGATTTCCAGAGAGTAAATTATGCAGTGCAACTCAGACGCATGATTTTCTTTATGACAGTAATGCAAATTGTTTCATGTTTAAGAAATGCTTTCAAAACGCAACAATGGTGTGTCATTTAAATGTACAAATACACATGGAATTAACCACAAAAGCTTTATGATTCCTACTTCTATTTTTGAAAGGTTTTGACAAGTCACCTACAGATGGGCCAAGAGCCATTTACACACTGTATCTGTGTTATTTTATCTACTGTGGTTACAAATGTTCTTTTTCCAGTGTTCTCTGACAGCATTGTAATTTTTAAAGACAGACGGGCTTTGATGTGAAAATGTGGACTGTATATTGCAACCTAATCAGTAGAATGGAGCAACGTTGTTGTTTTTTTTGCCAGTTATTATATACCTGCACAAGGAGTTTGGTGTGTAACTGTGGAGATGGCGCTGACCAAATGAATTTCTGTAAAAATGCCAGCATTACTGACAACTGCACACTAATGTAAGTCTTCCCTAAACAGATTGTTCAACAGGATGTTTTGGACACACTTGTTCCCACACGAAGCTCCGTGAGCAACCCTGGACAGGTCCCTCAAGTCCCTCAAACCAACACCCTGGACCAGTCTGCAATACTACCGCAGGTTCCAACATTATCAACCGTGAGGAAATTGCCTTGTGTTATTTGATAATTAAGAGACCTCATAACTGCGTAGTGATCTTATCATCACGTAAAATTAGCAAAAGACAGATCATTTCATGGGTTGGCTCCATTGAGCTCTTTGGTGCTGCTGTTCAAATAGTTTCCAGTCTGTAACACAACCTGGTAGAGAGTGTTTGTTCACTCATTGTCAAGGAAACCGTTAAACGGCCTATATTCTCTCCCTCTTTCTCTCTGTCTCAGGTAACTGAAATACCTTTAGCTACCAATGTTGTAACACAGATGGAAAACCAGGTAGGAGTTTGTATCCACACCTGACAACTGAATTTTCATGTTTAAGACAACTATCATGGATAAACATATACAAAAAGAGAAAAATAACCTCGTTCGTAGATTGCATTCTAAAAAGGATCACCTATCATGTACATTTCAATTGTTATAAAAAGAAATTCCAATTCAAGTTGAAGTTTTAGAGATAGTAGACCTGGTAATGCAGTATCCATTTTAACTGTCCATGTGTGTTTTTTGTGTTAGACTCAACCCCACAGCTCATCACAGTCTGAGAGCTCGGACCAAAGCGAGTCTTGTGAGACTCCCACAGCGGTAAAAGACATACACACACACACACACACACACACACATGCATACACACACACACACACACACACACACACACACACACACACACATGAATATATGCTTGGCATCATTTCAGAGGTTCTTTTTTTGTCATTTTGCCAATGTGTTGTTCCCAGATACAGAGTCTTGAGTGCAAAAAAAAAAATTAAACTAATTTTTCTTTTTCATTGCTGCAGAGTTCCCCAGAGAACACTTCAGAAAATACGGTAACGTTTGTGTTGTTCTACGAAAAATCTGGAATAGTGCAGTAGTCCTAATTTTATGATGCATGAAATGTTTTGAATTTGAAAATACAGACAATTTCATCAAGTGATTGTACTTCACAGGCCTCTGAGGAGCCAGACTCACCCGAAGAGGTATATCATATTTCAAAATCACATTACATCACAGATACGCTGCATAAAGACAAAGCTGTTCCTTCCTGATGTTCTTTCACCTCAGTCTCTCTTGTTGTTCCCTTTCTCTACAGACCTCAGAGTCCCAGGAGACCACATCTGAGGACACAGTAAGTCAAACAAACTTTTTCAAATATATTTTTAACTGTTATATATACTTTTAACATCTGTTAAACCGAAGATACTCAGAATTCTCTCTATTCTTCAGACCTCTGAAGAGACTGCAAGTCCTTTGGAAATACAGGTAACAATTTCATCGAAATTTAACCTCTATTTTGCCAGAGGATTGTGCGAACCACATCTGAATTTAGTCAATAATTTTTCATCGTCTTCATTTTGGCAATCACAATAATGAGTAGCAATGCTAATAGTGTTACTCAACTTGTTTATTTGAACAGATTTGATGCCCTGGTTTTGAGTTGAGTGAGATTAATCTGTGTGTTTGGCTGCTTTTCGTTAGATGCGATTGCAGAGTGACTGGAATGGTGAAACGAGGGATGACAGTCGCGGCAGTGAAGAGAATATGCGCAGGGTGAGACGATTATAACTCGTCTGATCAGCCTCTCTCCTTTTACACACCATTTTAACCCAAAACCTTTTTAGCCCCCCTGTAAAAGCCATCTTTTCCCCATGAGTTCAGAATTAGAACTGTCTAACCTGAGTTGGGTTTCAAAAGTATAAGTAACAAATTTTAACCCAAACATGTCGAAAACCTTTAGAAAACTTGCACAGTTCCTGAGTTGCCAACTGTGATCAAACTGGTATTGTCTTCCATCGCTGAGAGTGATTAGAGGAATAAACACATTTCTCTTGTCACTGGCCAGAATTGGATTCCAATATACAGCATTTTCCGGCGACGCCAAATGGCTCCCATGGATATCTTGGGAGAAGCAGTGACTAACGTGCCAGTGACCGAATCGGTGAGCAGGACAGGTCCCGGGAGTGTAACCGACATTGTAACCAAGACCGTCGCTGTAGACGTGACGGTGGGAGTCACTGCTCAGACCGACTTAGGTGTCACTGAGGCTGCTGTCATGGGGACCGATAGCGCTGCTAGCCAGAGCATCGAGAGCCAGGAGGAAGATGCGCCTCCGCTCCAACTGATGGGCTGCAGAGAGACGACTGATAACGGAGAGTGTGTGGCCGACGGGCTTGCTCTTGATGTCGGCGATAACCCAAACGGGCCATTCGATGGTTTAATGTAATTGGAGGAGGAACATGCACATCACCACATATGAGAGCCATATTCTGATACACACTTCATTTTAAGGTTTGCTGTGTGCTTTCAAAAATTTACAAGCTTTTTACTGGTTGTGCAATGAGCAGGCATGAGTAGTTACAAAGTATTTACTTCTACAAACAATCAATAAAGAAAAAAGGTAAAGAGCCTCATTTTTACTATGATCAGTAATATCTCACTCATTCACCACATTAAAGTACACACTGATTAAATCACTAATGTTGAATTATGTTCATTAATCTCTAACTGTTTGTTAATGGATGGTGTAATGTTACCCAGGCTTACACGGAGCGAGTCTGAGTGGCTGCAAAGAGAGTGAAAAAGTTTGTCGAGTTGTCTCTTCTAACCTGTGTGAGGCATTTATGATACAATAGCCTTTACCTGAGAACTGCTGATACTCTCAAATGCTACATCATAGACTAGGCTTACTCCAAAATAACAGTCGAATGTATACTACTAATACTTTTTATCTTGTTAATGAGCTACTGCAACTTCATATACCAAGACATATGGAGTGAAGAAGATCTGCCAAAGATTTTAATTAACTTGAAATATTCACAACAGTGTTTATGAAAAATATATGTATTCTAACTGTACATATCAGAAATGAACAATCAAACAAGCGTTACAATTTTGTTGATGCTCTAACATGATTTCATGTAATGTGTGTATTGTATGTCAAAAAAAGTGTGAATGCATAGTGAAGTAACTTATTACTGACTCTTTACAGGAAGAATCTAAACTGAAATAGGTGTTACTTTAATCATCTAACTTTTTAAACATTTGTTTATCACTGCTACTATTAATTATTTTCTCATCAACGAAGTCAACGAAAGTGAAAACAGTGAAAAACTGTGTAACTCTAATTCTACTGAGTATATATGTTTTTCTTAGTATTTTATGTGTGTTTTTGATCATAGAAATGGATATAAAACTCTGAATATTAAACATAGTATTGTTTAAAGAAATTCTGTCATTGTGTGCTGACATGAGAAGAATTGTCACGGATTTAATGCCTGTTTTAATGGTTTGAATCATTTAATAGTTCAATGACATGGATCAGTTTTAGAGCATCCTCAGGCTCTAAATGACTGACTCCACACATTTGTCTCTGAGAAAATCATAGATTACCTCAGACAAAGGGGAGGGGGCAAGAAAACATGATTATAAGGATAAAAAATTGTAAGTTGTGTTAGAATTCCATCAAGAAGTCAAGGACAAAAACAAACTCATATTTCAACCAAAATCACACATTATCACCATGGTGACATGTACTTGTAAGAGTACAAACAGTTCCTATAAACATTGTCTGCGCAACACTGTTTTTCTTTTCTTTTCTTTGTAGTAGTGCTTGGATAGTCATTCTATTTTGTTCTACAGTGACAGCTGTTTGGTGCTAATTCATAGAATAAATTTTAAATTGTGAAATGAGAAATTATGATGTATATATCTGATTTTCAAAAATTCAGTAATTGAAGTGGAAAGGTTACTCAGAACCCTTTTAGATGATTTACAATCTAATGATAGTAATTTTGACAGTACGCTAATTATGCCAGTTAACAGCATGCTTCTTACCACTAGCACTTTGTGAAGATATAAAATTGTTCAAGATTAGGAAATAGATCCAATATTATGTTGCATCAAACAGACTGAAAACCATGCTCCAATGTGTCTTCACATGATTCAAATGAGTCTACTGAATCAAATGAGTCTCATTATTCAAACAGTTAATGATTCTGGCAAATCAAGCAATTAACCTTTTAACTATCAGATCAAGTGATTCAAGTTATTCCAGCAAATTATTCTAAATATTCTAGCATTTTCAGTGGGTCCCGTAGCTCTAGTGATTTCAGTGACTGTAATCAATCTCGGTAATTCAACATAAAAATTTATCACAGTATTTTTCATCATTCGTCCTCCTTTAATGAAACCAACAAAAAGGTGAGTAACATCATACTGTGAAATTAAAATTACATTTGTGAATCTGGTTACCTAATTTGTCAAGATGCTGAAAAATTCAGCTAAGCTAGTAGCTTTGCTGCAAGTAGCAAGCTACTCCCCAACACTGGCATTAATTAGCAAGCATCTGACAGTGGACAAGAGTGCATTTTCAGATAGTGTGTCTTCAGTAGTTGGGAGTTTAACTTCTTAAGTAGCTTGATGGTAGCTTTGGTAGTAATGGTGTAGCGTGACAAAATGCTACTTAGCTACAGTAAATTAAATTTCCTTCATGAAATCAAACATTTCAAACCACAACTTACTCCCAGAACTCTGCTCAGAACACATCTGTCGGCTAACACTGTGAATCGGACTCCAAGTTCAGCCTCATTTTCACTCTCACTCACTCATTATCTAAGCCACTTGTCCTAATGAGGGTCGCGGGGGGTTGCTGGAGCCTATCCCAGCATTCATTAGGTGAATGGCGTGGAAACACCCTGGAGACCCTGGTCGCCAGTCCATCACACAGCCTTGTTTTAGTTAGCATAAATTATATCTCTCAACCAGATTCATAAATGTAATCCTAGTTTCTCAATATGATGTCACTGGCCTTTTTGTTGGTGTGAAGAAAGGAGGATGAATGATTATTAAAAGTTGTTTGTTGCATGTCGCTCATTGCTCTACTATTGCAAAAAAGGAAATACTGCATTGTACCATCAAAATTTACATTAGCCTGCTGTTAGCGGTCAATCTTGTGTTTGGCTCCATCAGACTGCACAGTGTTTTACCTTATTTTGGAAAAACAGTACATTACTATTAGAATTTGGCTGTATTTTTACAGCAATTTATTACAGTGAAGTAATTTCAGCGACTCTTGTTATTCAAGTGACTCTTCAAATTCAGTCAGTCAACTGAATTAAGCAACTCCAGCGGTTCATGTGGCTATTCTACAGCCTCTAACTCTAGCAACTGGAATGGTCCCAGTTGCAAATGTGAAAAGTGCAAAAATGACAGACAGCAACAACAGCAATAAAATGAATTGTTTGTTGAGAAAATCATTAAATCTAAATAAAAGAAAAATGATGTGCAAAAAAACCCAGTAATAGCTCAACTGTTGAAAGGTCTACTAATATCTCACACAAAATGATCACTCAGCCTCTACAATCATTGTTGCTGTATTTCATCACACACATGGCCATGTCACTGACCTTAAAATTGTAGAAAAGCACATGATGAAAGAGGGGCCTATTTGACTTTTCATTACAGTCTCTGGAAAACCTTAACCGTCTGCCCAATGTTTAAAACAACAACATTTAACAATGCGTGTCATGTGTGGGCAGTCAGGTGTTACATAACCTTATTTCATCCTCTACATAGTCCCGAATAATTGACAAAACCTCATAAAAATGTTCCCCGATTCCTGTCACAAATTTTACAGGCTCCTCTAAAGTAACATGAGTATCTGTGACCTACAGTTGAATGGATTTCATATCTGTGACTTTCTTGAGAAAACTGGTGGTCAAAATTTTGTGAACAATTGATCCTCTTGTGAACTTCAGAGCGCATGACACACCATATAAAATCTTAGTCAAAGTGGTTGAAAGAGGAGGATCCACAAGTGCTGATTTGAACATTAATGCACCATCCAACAGAGTAGTATTGGTAAAACTAATTTATTCCAAACGATAGTTAATTAATCCAGGACACTGTTCTATGAATCTCTGTGTAAACACAGATGGTGTTTTTGCCTCATGGTATGACAAATTCTGTCTGCGTCATGATTGACCTGTTACAAATGGTTACCAACTCTATGTCATAGCAATATTTTTGGGAGAGGCAGACATGATGCACATAAACACTATAAGCCCACATATGTCTCTACCACCTCAACACTTTATAATTCTGTGAAAAGTCACAACACTTTGTTTTTTCAAAGCTATTCTACTCCCACTATTGTAGTGAAAGGACAGTCTGTGGTCTGAAACTTTACTCCCTGCTCTTTTCAAAACCAGACAAATAAAAAAAACAGAAACAAAGGTGACTTTAAAATTGGACCCTCACTCTTGTGTGCACAAACAATGTGAGCCTACTATTTCATTGGTTTGGTTAGCAAAACAATTAGCTTATGCCAATAGCCCATCTCAAATTCCCAATTTCCTTAATAGCAGCTCTCCTCAAACACCCATTCCAGTTTCACTCATGCTGTTAACCACCGGATCATTAAATTTTAGCCTTGGCTTGAGCTGAAATAGCTCCTCAAATGAAATAAATCTCTTATTTCACATAAACATTTGCTTATTTGAAATTTTGCTGAGCTGTACCAAAGACAAAGGGATAGACCATAGTGTCATATTAACAGAAATAACTCTTTATTATGAGCCAAACCCCTGTTGACACACAAACTGTCTCGCCGCTTTGCCGCCACAGGGACATCAAAGCAGAGTTTCTGTGATTGGATGGTAACATGTCTCCTTCATTGTGATTGGTGGAGCAAGAAAAAAGCAATCATTTAAAATACCTGTCTTGTCACGTTTAAGTCCTTGTTGGATTTTGAGTTTTTGTCAGTCTCCCCACAACATATATCCATTTTCTGGATTTCTTAAATTTTGAACTTTTCATTGGACTTCAGCATCTAAGCATGCCCAGGTATGAATGGTTTTTGGTGTGTTTGACAGAATTTACAAATGATGGAAATCTTTTGAAATCTTTTTTTTTTCATGCTGAATATGAATGAGTGGTATGTTTTCTGTTAAAAAGCAGAGATTGTCTGGTTGCTATCTTAAAAGAATGTATTATCAGTTATCTGTATGGTAATCCTTTTAGAAAGATGAAGATCACTGTGTTGCTTATCTGTCTCCTTGCACTGGGGCTAACTTTTCCTGTGAGTATATTTACATCCTTGATTAACTTGATTAATTTACATCCTTGATTAACTGATATTACTTTTTTAGTTGTATCAGCTAAAATACCCTCTGTGTAATGTGTCTGATCAGAGAACCAAGATACCTCACCTTCCCATATTAGTAATCAAACGTCATCAAATCACCAGATGAATTTATGCCATAAGATATTTTTGCATATAAATATACTGTAGCACCCAGCAGAAATCAGGATTATATTTTATACAAATGCCTCAGAAGGGCTCCAGGGGGCATCAGAGTCTCTCTGTTTGAATCCCAGCTGCTTCACACTTGCTGACTGAATAGAGAAACAGAGGAACACGTTATACTGTGATCCTTCAGACATGTGGCTCAGTCAGACTCACCAGCCTGTTCCCAGATGCCTGTTGTTTTGGGTATCAATTCGTGAACTGTCCTCTCCTCAGATGTAAATGTTTTATAAACAAGGCCCATGTGCTAACAAGCCTGGTGAGGTTTGACCTGTTCTGTTGTTCCCACACTGAATGACTGTGCAATTAATATTTAAAACCAGTGGTGCTTTACGTATTGCCTTGTTACTCACAGGTACAAAAAACCAGACATACCAGATCAGACAGATCAGAGAACAAATGGGTATGGACAAACACACCACACACACACACACACACACACACATTTACAAACAAACATGTACATCATTTTAACAACTAAACTTCAATTTTACAGAGTGAGGAAAAGATGGGAGCAGATGAAAGCCAAGGAGAAGGAGGAGAAAGGGTGAAACGTGACGTGGAAGAGGGTGAAGGAGAGGGTGATGTGGAAGATGGGTATGGAGGAGAAGATGAAAACAATGAGGAAGAAGAAGATGGAAAGGGTGAGGAAGAGGAGGGAGAGAAAGACGGGGATGATGAGGGAGAGGAAGATGGGGATGATAAGGAGGAAGAGAGTGATGAAGGTGGAAAAGAGGGTGGAGAAGGAGTTGATAGTGGAGAAGAGGAGGAAGAAGGAGGTGATGGTGGAGAAGAGGGTGGAGAAGGAGGTGATAGTGGAGAAGAGGAGGAAGAAGGAGGTGATGGTGGGGAAGGGGAGGGTGAAGGAGATGAAGATGGAGAGGAAGAAGGAGGAGAGGAGAGGAATGAAGGAGAGGATGGAAAGGGAGATGAAGAAGATGGGGAAGATGGAGAGAAGAGTGAGGAAAATGAAGGTGATGATGATGATGATGATGATGATGAAGACGGGGGTGATGAAGATAGCAGTGACGAGGGTGAGGAAGGAGAGGGAGAAGAAGAGGAGGAAGAAGGAGGAGAAAATGATGGAGGTGAAAATGATGGAGGAGACAAGGAGGAGAACAGTGAAGGGGGAGAGGGAGAGAATGAAGCAGACAATGGTGGGGAGGATCAGAACGAGCCAGAGGCAACTCCCAACACTGCTACAGATGAGAGCGAGAAGAGCTCTCAATAAGCAGGACTGCATGTATGCTTGTGTAATGAAGAGTGAAAAAAAGTCACCCAGTAACCAACCACAGATCAGCTGTGACACCCAGCTCTTTTATAGAATGATCTGAGATCAGCTTTGTCAGCTAGCATGTTTTCTGACCTGTTCCATTTTTCTATCTGGAGCTACAAAAATGACCTTGGACCAGTTTCAAATACAACTCCTAGTGAGAGGCATTAAGGTACTATATATCCACAACTAATAGCTTTGTTAATAGCTTTTCATTTGATTTCTTTACATGTAATGTTGTTTGTCGCGGTATGTGACCAGCATGAGAAAACAATATATGACATTGCAATGGCAAGGTTTAGCTTTTAAAATGTAATGTTCAATTCAATTCCATTCTTCTCTGTATTGTATTAGTTGACTTATGGAGTCTCAGGGCATATATGAGCTTATGCCACACTAGAGTTTATGCTTAAACTTCTTGTAAATGTTTTCAGTTGTTTTGAAATGCTGTTTAATATAATGCTGTGTTTTTACTTTTGAAAAAAGAAAGAACGTCTCAGAGGAGAACGTCTGGTTTGACAGATGAAATGTCTCTTTAGTAAAAATTCTTAATAACAACAAAGTTTTTCAAGAACTGGGATCAAATGTGAGATGTTCTTTACGGTTTTTACCCTTAAATGATCTCTTGAGATACACAGACATTCACAACACATTTTGGACCTGAAATCCGATTCTCCAGCAAGCTGGTGATTTTGAATTGCAATTAGCAACAATACAGACAAAATAGTTTCACTGTTTGGTTGAAATGTTGATTTGGAAGTTGAAGATTTTATTTTCAGTGTATCTTGTGAACTTCCCCATTCAGAAATCACCCCTTGCTCACATAGCAACATATGCAAACTCAGTGTCAAATTTAGTTCTTGACCGCAACTGGAGAGGCTTGAAGTTTATGCAAAGTATCGTCACCCGACCGGACAGCCAGTAGAGGGCGATAAACCTTCACCTCAAAACCATTCAAGTGACATGAAAACCCATGAAAGCAGTAGCAGTATTGGAGGGTGATTAATGCTCCACTTATAAACGCAATCAGAGAGAGGGAGTCTCAACTACAAAAACATGACCAACACACACAATATGTTTCTGCATAATACAGCATTCAAGTACTATTTAATTTTTTTTCTTAAAGAAGTCATTTTAGATCTTTACTGATGGATATCAAACTACTCATTCATAAGCTATTTATGATTAACAAATACATAGTGTGTGTGTGTGTGTGTGTGTGTGTGTGTGTGTGTGTAAGAGTGTAGGGGTGTGTGTGTGTGTGTGTGTGTGTGTGTGTGTGTGTGTGTGTGTGTGTGTGTTTGTTTGTTTGTTTTCATGTACAGCCTCGTGTTGAGAAAGGAATGTGTATAAGCTCTGTTAGTTGGCTCAGATGTGTATGTTGAGCCAAAGAAATCTTAGAATAAAGCAGCAGTGTCGTTTAGCGGGACACAGATACAGATGTTGTAGTGTTTGTGGAGATGAGAAGTTATTTATGTTCTTTAAGTGACAGACAGAACCACATCATCTCAGTGTTACAACTCGGCTGAAAATGATCAGTCTCTTACACACACTAAATGACTTCGGCTCTGAAAAGTGGATGGGGGGGGGACGTAAAAATAAAATGTGTTTGTGTTTATAAGAGACATTTCCTTTTTGTAGGTAATGATTTTAAGTGTTAAAACAGTGTCATTTGGAGGAAGTGGAGGCCTGTCTTGCAAACTTCCCTGTTGAAGGTCACGACGCTGATCATTACCCACCCTCACACAGGTGTTTACTGGCTATCGAGTCCAGCTGTTTATGCTTCACTGAGTGTATATCGATTGAGACGTATACTCGCCATTTGAAAGTAGAGTAAAGCACTTCTAACCTAGCTCTTCAGTGTCCCTGCGCATCAGTGAGCAGGCTAGAATATTACACAACACTGCTGCTGATGAGTTACCATGTGAGACAGTGACTCATAAGTTCTGCTTTGTAGAAAATTTGCCCTCTGTAACAGTGTACCAACTGATGTATCGATGATGGTGGTTATGGCTATGACTTTAACAACGTGCAGTCAGGCAAAATGGGTTTGGCTTCCAATTTCATAGTGGGAATTCTAAAAGACACATCACACAAAGAGATAGAGGATGGATGAAGATCATTTTTTATCATGCCATGTGCACTATAACAAATATGGAATTGCTATTGAGTGGATCCTGGAACGTAAAGTCAAGAAATAGGTTACTGGTGTGTTATAAAACTTTCTTGCTTTGATGCCACGATTAAATTGGAGAGCCACACATCACCTAGCTTTGAGTTATATACTACAAGTATGTTTGGTTTCAAGAACACTTTAAGATTTAGAAAAGTGCACTAATACATATTTTAACAAACAGACTTCCAGAATTCTGTGTTCCTTCAACAGATTATTTTGAAGTTCAGACAGTCTTCTTTTGTGGCAATCTAGCATTGTCCTGTAATGTTATTCTGCGCTCCTCAGCTCTCCAAATCTGTTACATTTTTTTTTTTACTCCCAAGAAACTTTGAAGGGACATAATAAGTAAAACTGACAGTATGAAGTGTAATTCGTTTGAAAAATATGAAACTGAATGCTGGGAAGAGTGTGGTGGAGTTTTGCTGTTTTTAACCTCAAAAGCAGAAGTTGTCTGAAGTTATGATGATGATGACAGTGGTAGGAGAGAGGGGGGGGGGGTGTTATTTTCTGATCACGCCCTTCACACCTCTCTGCTTCCTGAGGACTTATGTTCAGTTGTCTGAAGGAGAGAGAGAGAGAGAGAGAGAGAGAGAGAGAGAGAGAGGAGAGGAAAGACAAATACAGTGAAACAGTACAGAGGCATGTCTGAGTGTAGGTACTGAGTGAAGATATTGAATGTTTATGTGTGTTAGATATCCAGTGAAGATGTGGGTTTGTGTCTATCTGCTTTGTTCTGTGCTTCACTTCACTGCAGGTGAGTTTTGATTTGTGTGTGTGTGTGTGTGTGTGTGTGTGTGTGTGTATCTGAGTACATTTTTTCTTAAGCTGTGGCTGTGTGTCAGAATGTTAACAAACATGAAAAATAATTTCATCAGGTCACTGGTGTAAAATGTTGTATGTTTCTAAGAAGTTTAGATGGCTGTACTGGTTTGAGCAGACAGTCAACATTAGGTCAGAGTAAATAAACACATCACACACCAATGTAACCATGATACTGAGGTTCTATAGGCTTTCATAAATATGATCCATTACACGGCAGTTATGCCCCTCATCTGGGCTGAACAGAGGTCAGTAATGAACTCCATGTGGAGAGCGCTAAATTTAAGGTGATAGTGAAATGAGGCCAAGGTAACTGGTCTTTTTCTAGTCATTCTAAAAGATCTAAAGAAAGTCAATGTTCACAACATGAGAGAAAGCTTTTTTCCTCTTTACTTTAAGAACCCACACACATGGGGAAGTCACCAGAGTTGTAGAACTCTTGCTGAGGCATCTTCCTGACTTTCCAATCTGTCTCAGTGATTAAGTGGGTTGCAGAGATGGACAAGAACCCACAGAAGTTGAAATAAAGATTTTACTTGAGAGTTTTCAAACAGAAAAACAAAAAACAAAAACAGAAACTTTGAGCAGAGTAAAAATCCACACAAAGAAAAGACTACTTGAGATCTACACAGAAACTAGTCAACTGGAGCACGAGAACTATTAGACATGCAAACATCAAGACTAAGCAAAGTGCTGATATAAAACAGGGACCTTAAAAAAGACACAAAAAATGGATGCAGGTGGTGAACTAATTATCAGGTGATCTTGAATGATACCTGGTGGCTGGGCTGTGATGTGACCCTGGCTCTGGAGAGCAAAGCAAACCCTTGCCCCTAGTTCCCTGGTACAATTACAAGGAACCAATTGAGCAGTAGACCAAAGAAAGAGAATTAACCTGTTAGCTACCACAAAACAGAATCTGTCATTCACACACTCTGACATTGTTTAACCAAGCAAGATGATATGAACTAATATTATTAAAAAGAATGAAAAGTATTTGGTTTTAAATATATATAGACCAGGTCCACTGAAATAAATTATAATTGAATAAAGCTGACAAAGTATTCATTTACACATCTAAACAGGACCAATCATTTAAAAAACTGAACTGATGATCAAAGGAATTTTGGGCTCTGTAAATCAAATGGTGACAGTTAACACCGAACACAGCAAAGATGATGTACTATGTATAAGTATATTGGTAAAGATGATGTGATGTGTTGCATATAAGTACAATGGTAAAGATGATGTGATGTGTTGTATGTAAGTATAATGGTAAAGATAATGTGAACAGTATTAAAGTAAGAAGGTTCAGTAAATGAATGATGGAGAGATGAGTGACTGTGTGTGTGTGTTCTTGCAGGCTGTGAACTGAAAACAGAGACACATGTTGAAAAATCTCCAGGAGAGTCAATGCTGCTGTCCTGCTCCTGTACAAACCCACAGGACAGACCTGGGACAGTCACATGGGGCTACTCTGAGACAGATTCACTCAACGCTACATACACAGTGTTTCCATTGGGATCCAGAGAGAGTGAGCGCTACAAAGGCAGAGTTCAGATGTTTAATGAGAATTCTCCAGGAAATCTCTCTCTACTCATATCAGACCTGACTGAAGAGGATGGGGGGCGATACTGGTGTGGAATCAGTGGGCGAGATCCAAAATATGTTGACCTCGGGGTTAGAGGTAAACCTTTCAGCCTCGAATTCTTCACTTGTAGATTATTCAACCGATACTCCTCAAAACCATCACAGCACATTATCTCCTCATTAAAACACTAGAGTGTGTAATACATTTCACAGTAGGGTTTTTTTATCAGCAGATTAATGTATGTTTCTATAGAAGTTGCAATTATTATTGTTGTTGGTGTTAATGTTATTATTAGTGTTGGTGTTAATGTTAAGGTTATTATTAGTGTTGGTGTTGTTAACGCTAATGTTATTATTAGTGTTGGTGTTAACGTTTATGTTATCATTAGTGTTGGTGTTAATGTTAATGTTATTATTAGTGTTGGTGTTAACGCTAATGTTATTATTAGTGTTGGTGTTAACGTTAATGTTATTATTAGTGTTGGTGTTAACGTTAATGTTATCATTAGTGTTAGTGTTAATGTTAATGGTATTATTAGTGTTGGTGTTAATGTTAATGTTATTATTAGTGTTGGTATTAATGTTAATGTTATTATTAGTGTTGGTGTTAATGTTAATGTTGTTATTAGTGTTGGTGTTAACGTTAATGTTATTATTAGTGTTGGTGTTAATGTCAATGTCAGTATTAGTATTGGTGTTCTTGCTGTTGTTAGCACTGGAATTAGCTTTAAAAAGAACTTTCCAAGGCCTATTAGTGTAACGTGTCAAAAAGTCAGAGATACAAACAGTGGTAAACATGAAGAGTACATCATTAGTTGTTATTGTTGTGTGTGTGTGTGTGTGTGTGTGTGTGTGCGTGTGCAGGCTGCTCTCTGAATGAGAATAGAGAGACAGAGGAGATCAGTAGATACTCAGGAGAGTCTGTACTCCTGTCCTGCTCCTGTAAAAACACACCAGATAAACCTGTGACAGTCCAGTGGAGAACACCACACAACAAAGTCATGTCCCCCTCTGAACTGAAGATACACCACAGAGGAAGAGTTCAGACCTTTGATCAGCATTTAAACACAAATCTCTCTCTGCTCATATCAAACCTGACTGAAGACGACCAGGGACTGTATTCATGTTGGATCAATCAGAATCAACACAGAAACTTCAGTCTCACAGTTAAAGGTACAGCTCTCTGCTCCTACTGTATGATTTCCATCTCTCTCACACAGCAACAAGACAAACAAACACAATAGAAAAAAACCTTAAAGAACATCATGTTGTAGAAAAGAAGTCATGATGAGAAATTAAGGGTTAAGTAGATCACTGATTGTCACATTAAATAACAAACGGCAGTGTTTGGACAGACTTGTCTGCAGGCTCTAGTTCCCTTCCTCAAATTGAAATAGTGTATAATACATCACAGGCAGTCATAAATCTGACTTCTGTTTCTATGGTATTGGGACTATATTATAAAAAATTAGAAAGTTACTGAGACTGTTTTATAAAAGAAATGTTATAGAAGCTACAGCGGACTTGGTTCTGTGGTGGTTAACAGAATGAATTAGATCATTAATCTGCAGTACAGTTCTGATTATAGCATGAATTTAAAGGGCTAATATTTAGTATCTCATTTTTGTTGTCTTCTGAAGAGGAGAAACCCATTTTGTGAGGCGTATTCTTGTTACAATTTCAATTCAAAATTGAACTGTTTCTCCTCTGACTGACAAGCAGTGAAGTGATGCTGACAACGGCATTGTTGATTCCTGTATTTACAGACACTCTTATTCAGAGTAACTCACACTAAGTGTGCGTATAGGTAGTTTAGCTAGTATAGTGAAGCACATAGAGCTGTTATATCCATGACATACAATTCATTCCGTGGAGCAAGTGAGCACCTCTTGGTTTGAGAGGTTTACATACAAACAATACTTTATACGATGGTCAGATAGTCCTTCCCTGTCATTTCTGTTATCAAATTCACACCAGTAGCTATTACTGCATTCATTTTTTGTTGGCGTTACTGACATTATTTAATTTTTTTTACTATCCAGTGAATTTGGATCATGTTAGTGGTTGCAGTGAGAATGGGTTACATGGCATCTCTAAATTCCAGCTCCATGTTTTTTGTAAATAAATGATAGGCAAGGTCAGAGGTCAGGAGGATAAAGATATGGGTTTCAGATGAGCTCATATTTAGACCCCCGTCTCTGCCTCCCACCTGATAAGTGCACACAAACAGACATTCATAAGAAATTATGGCAGCTTTGATTAGTCATCGTTATACAAATGTAAATGAACTTAAGTGTTTATAGTATTTATAACAGGTTTTCTCTTTGTTTTGATTCATGACTTTGATTCTCCGGTCAGTTTTTACATTCAGTTTTTACTACACAATGAATATGTTTAGCCAATCACAGAACAATCTTATGAGACCAGTTAGCATGACAGTAATCAGCTCAACAAAGTCGGGCGACTCATCACTGTCCATATTACCTTTTGCCAAACCAGTGTCAACGCCTGCCCTTCCTAATTAAGCCAACATTAAACAATGTGTACTAAAGAGCTGTTACGGGCATTTATGACAGGCAAAACTGGTCAAGCAGTGTCACATGTTTTTAATAGTCTAATGACCAGGAGAGTTATCCGCTGCTAATGTTACTTTATCCACTTAAAGAAAATACATCATAAAAGGCAAATAATCTACATGCAGTTCCATTACATGTCAATGAGGAATTATCTGGCAGTGAAAACATGATCCTGGGGGTATTCACACTGGAATATGTCAGCTTGCTCAGAGGAGGACATTTATGCCAACATATGAGAGGACTTAAAACATTGTAAGCAGTAATAAAATGGTATAGGAAGGAATGGTGATGAGACATGTTTGAGCAGAAAGCCATGAACAGTGCGATGCTGCTGTGAAATGCAGCTTTCAAACAAAGACACAGCAAACTGTCTGCAACTTTTAAGACACTCCCTTAAGCTGTAGTGAAAAGGAAACTCATTTGCCTCTCAGAACTGCAAAAAGATCTCGCAAGTTTTAAAGAATAAAGCGCAAAGTAAAGAGAAACCAGTTCATGAAGACATGTGAAAATAATCACCACTGAATGTAATTCAGCGGGGAGCATCTACCCATGATGTAATTATGTATATAATCAGTAAATCAGAGCTGAATGATAAAGTCATCTGTTTGTATTTCTACAGGCTGTAATCTGTCAGAGACCAATAATTACACACAGATCATCACATACCCAGGAGAATCTGTACTTCTGTCCTGTTCCTGTACTGACCCAAAGACCAAACCTGATGGTATAAAATGGGAACGCTTTGGTTCAGACTTGACTGAAGTATTTACTGTGACTGATGAATACAGAGGCAGAGATGAGCAGGTTAAGGAAAATTCTCCAGAAAAATCCACCATACGCATATCAAACCTGACTGAAACAGACCAGGGAGACTACAGGTGTAGACTCAATAACAATCAATCCAGAACATTTAAACTTACAGTGAAAGGTAAATCCTCCTTCTCTCTGTTCATGTCATATGCATAGGATATCACTTGTCAATCCATATTTTATTTTATCACTGTCATTATCAGGAGTGCGTTGTAGCTGTCTCATATAGTGCTGTACAGTGGTGAAGTTCAGTCACAATGCTTTGATGTCAAATCACCAGAGCTAAAATCCTAATCTTTTTAGTGGGTCTTATCCAGAGCAACTAACATTGTTTTCTATGTCAAGTACAATACTTCTGAAATATCCTTGGTATTACGTTCTTGCTAAAGGGCACATTGATAGGGATTCACCTAGCCTGAGATCCGAATCCATTTCTCTCCTTCTCTTAGTCATTTTGAGTACCACTCAGTCACTACCACCTCAAACCAAAGTCATGAAGTCTAAAGCTGCCAAAACCAGTTTAGTGAAACATACATACATTCTTGTTTCTGCAGGCTGCACACTGTCTGAGACTAAAGACCCAGAGATCATCCAATACTCAGGAGAATCTGTAAATCTGTCCTGTTCCTGTACTGACCCAAAGACCAAACCTGATGGTATAAAATGGGAACGCTTTGGTTCAAACTGGACTGAAATATTCACTGTGACTGATGAATACAGAGGCAGAGATGAGCAGGTTAAGGAAAATTCTCCAGAAAAATCCACCATACGCATATCAAACCTGACTGAAACAGACCAGGGAGACTACAGGTGTAGACTCAGTAATCAATCCAGAACATTTAAACTTACAGTGAAAGGTAAATCCTCTTACTCTCTGGTCATGTGATATGCATAGGATATCACTTGTCAATCCATATTTTATTTTATCACTGTCATTATCAGGAATGCATTGTAGCTGTCTCATATAGTGCTGTACAGCAGTGCAGTTCAGTCACATTGCTTTGAGTTCAAATCACCAGAGCTCAAATTCAGATCTTTTTAGTGGCTCTTATCCAGAGCAACTAACATTGTTTTCCATGTCAAGTACAATATTTCTGAAATATCCTTGGTATTACGTTCTTGCTAAAGAGCACATTGATAGCGAGTCATCAAGCCTGAGATCTGAATCCATTTCTCTCCCTCTTTTAGTCATTTTGAGTACCACTCAGTCACTACCACCTCAAACCAAAGTCATGAAGTCTAAAGCTACCAAAACCAGTTTAGTGAAACATACATACATTTTTGTTTCTGCAGGCTGCACACTGTCTGAGACTAAAGACCCAGAGATCATCCAATACTCAGGAGAATCTGTAAATCTGTCCTGCTCCTGTACTGACCCAAAGAACAAACCTGATGGTATAAAATGGGAACGCTTTGGTTCAAACTGGACTGAAGTATTCAATGTGACTGTTGAATACAGAGGCAGAGTTGAGCAAGTTAAGGAGAATTCTCCAGAAAAATCCTCTATACGCATATCAAACCTGACTGATACAGACCTGGGAGACTACAGGTGTAGACTCAATAATCAATCCAGAACATTTAAACTTACAGCGAAAGGTAAATCCTCCTTCTCTCTGTTCATGTCATATGCATAGGATATCACTTGTCAGTCTCTGTTTTATTTTATCACTATCATTATCAGGAGTGCATTGTAGCTGTCTCATATAGTGCTGTACAGTGGTGAAGTTCAGTCACAATGCTTTGAGTTCAAATCACCAGAGATAAAATCCTAATCTTTTTAGTGGGTTTTATCCAGAGCAACTAACCAGAGCAACTAACATTGTTTTCCATGTCAAGTACAATGCTTCTGAAATATCCTCAAACCAAAGTCATGAAGTCTAAAGCTGCCAAAACCAGTTTAGTGAAACATACATACATTTTTGTTTCTGCAGGCTAAGACTAAATACACACAGTCTAAGACTAAATACACACAGTCTTAGACTGAATACTCACAGTCTTAGACTAAACACACACAGTCTTACACTAAACACACACAGATAATCAAATACCCAGGAGAATCTGCACTTCTGTCCTGCTGCTGTTCTGACCCAAAGATGAAACCTCAAAGCCTCAGTTGGGATCATTTAAATGGGATGAATTCATCTGATCCAGTCAGTCTAACTGAGCACTATGGAGGCAGAGTTCAGGAGTTTAATGAGAACTCTCCTAGAAATTTCTCTCTACTCGTATCAGACCTGACTGAAGAAGATCAGGGAAATTATTCATGTACAGTCGATCAGAATCAATCCATACACGCCCATGTTCTTACTCAGCCTAAAAGTACCATCTTCCCCTGTCTGTGTTTGAGAATAATGACTACAGCCAGTGCTAAAGACTATCAGATCAGTCTTTAACAGTAATAACTGTCTGGTCCACGGTCACATGTCTTAATGTAGTAGTTTCAGGTCATTGGCACGTTCACCCTGACAATGAAGAATATGCACATCCAGCTGCTCTGGCCCACCAGTCCTCCTCCAGTGCCCTCTACTCTCTGTCAATGGTGTTATGGTGTCAAAATGGGTTAAGAGTTTAGATTCAGCCGCCCAGTCTCAAACACAGTGCAAACCAAACATGGTCATAAAGCACATCGAGACATCCCTGTTCACTACTACTGAAAATTCACACTGCTGATTAGGAAATGGACCTCATTTTGTTGTAAATATGTGGCATTAAGGATTTCTCTGCATATCAATAGGCTTAAATATATCTTGCCCTTTTGAGACATATTCAAGCACTAACCAACATTTGGTTTTGTGACTTGGCCCCAAGAATGCACCGTGTAATTTTTATTGCATTTCATTTTCAATTAATCTTCATTCATTTCGTGGTCAGTGACAAAAAAACATCTCCTTGTTTGTGTTTGTCTTTGCATTTTAATAGGGTGGAGCTGTGTGCATACCTCTGAACTGTCTACACAGACATTTGAGTATTTCAGTGTTTGGCTATCTGTCAGTCTTTTTCATTTTGCTTACAGGGCATCAGACAGCTGTTTCACCGGTGATCCCTATTCTCATACCTTTACTGATTCTTTTGCTGCTACTGGGGGTAGCTGTGGTTATCTACTGGAGACATCAAGGTACATACCCACACATACACACACAGACACACACAGACACAAACACTCAGATAATATTCGGCAAATTTAATACATTATGTAGCGTCTGTAAGACTTACCTAATGTTGATTTTTTCAGGACAGAAGACAAATCAGAGAGACAGCAGCGTGGGACAACAAAGGCAGAGACCAGAGAATGAAGTAAAGAGAAACCTCAAACATACTAAAAGAATGAGTGGGAGAAAAGAAAGTGAGAACATGTGTGTGTGTGTGTGTGACAGAGAGTATGTGTGTATGAGAGCGTGTGTGTGTGATGGAGAGTGTGTGTGTATGAGAGCCTGTGTGTGTGGCAGAGAGTGTGTGTGTATGAGAGCCTGTGTGTGTGGCAGAGAGTGTGTGTGTATGAGAGCGTGTGTGTGTGTGACGGAGAGTGTGTGTGTATGAGAGCCTGTGTGCGTGGCAGAGAGTGTGTGTGTATGAGAGTCTGTGTGTGTGAGTGTACAGATAAAGGTGTTTATTCATTGCTTTTTCTTTAGGATGATGTTGCATATACTACTGTAGATCATAGAAGAAGAGTCAAACCAACATCTAAAGAGGTATCTTGGCATTGGTGCTGGCTTGTAAATAAATTGTACTGGTACATTTGTCCTTGTGGACACTGAAGTGTGTATGTCTTCTCTCTTTAGGATGATGTGACGTACTCCTCCGTAGTTGCTGGCAGCACAGTCGGCACATCACCAGAGAAGGTACATCTGTGTGAGAGAGAGTGTCAGAGTTGTTGTTCGTCTGCATAATTTCTTAGAACATGATGTCTTTGTATGATCATACACTGTCTTACAAAATCAGTCACATTCATAAAGAAAATGAACATAAAATGCTAGCCATAATGACCGAAATACAAAGAAAAACCAAAGAGCTACATGTTTTGATAAGAACAGTGGAATCACAAAGACATTTTGGTTAAAGCATGGTTTCCCCTTCCAAGAAACTAAAACTTGCTGGTAAATGGATCATTCAGCAAAGACAGTAATCCCCAAGTATTCCTCAAAATCAAAAATCAAATGGTTAACTTGCTAAAAAAAATCAGTTTTTTTCTTCAGGTCGGTAGAGTCTCCAGATCGAAGCCCTTAAAACTGTAGTTTGAATTCAAGGAGACTGTCGACATACAGCCTCAGACTAAAGAATCTGAAGGAGCTTAAAAGAAATAGCTGAAATGATCTTCCTCGTTATTTTTTACAAATCTCGTAACAGCCCTTTATAACGTGTTATCTTTGGTAATATTTATGCCTTTTGTATTGTTTTTTTTGTTTTTTTTTTAAAAGACAGTGCTTTTATCTCATATAATAATTTTTGCTTCTCTGTATAAAAGATGTGAATAATTTGGGGAATTTATTTGTATTTGTATGATCATAATGTGTGTATGAATTGTCTTTCTGTAGGGTGACGTGATATACACCACTGTCATCCAAGGTAAAAAAGGCAAAAAGGAAAAGACACAAAAGAAGGTGTGTACAAAGGTTACTATTTACTTCTCTCAACAATTACAAGAGTATGCAATGCAATTTGTTCTACGACTCTGTTACAGAGACAAATATTTCAATTACTGTAATGTGTTCCTTTGTACCAAGTTGCCTCCAACACTGAGCAGTACTGTGTGTGTGTGTGTGTGCGTTTGAGAGTGTGAGAGCATGGATGTGTGTGTGTATGTGTGAGCCACTATCGTGTGACAATCTTTGTTTGAGTGAATATGTTTTGTGTTTGAGAGCGCATGGGGAAAAAATGATATTGTTGTCCTATGTTCAGGAGGATGTGGTGTACTCTTCTTTGGCCCACGGTAATAAGGCAACAGCAACACAAGTAAGTGTCTGAGAAAGAAAGAGAGAGAGAGAGAGAGAGAGAGAGAGAGAGAAGCATGCAAACATACTCTGATGTCTGCATTTCATTTCTAGGAGGATGTGACCTACATCTCTGTTGTCCACAATACCAGAACCAGCCCAGCAAAAAGACAAGTGTGTGCTGAAGAAATAACAGAATATGCCAGTGTGAAAGCAGGCAAAATAGTCTAAAACTCATAAATATCACCGTAGCCATAACATGGACAATTCCATCACGATAAGAAGCACACATACCATACCCAATTTTAACATGCTCATTTATCCATGTAATTAGACCAAAGCTTACTGGACACATCTCAGGTGAAATGGTTATTTTAAAGTGAAATACAGTCAAGGTTTCACAAATAATTTCATCTGTTACTGTCTGAGAAATTTGGGCAAATTCGTAATTGTTTAGTTTACTTGTTGTCTCTGTTGGAGTTGGTGTGTAATATGCAAGCATACACAGAGTTGAGATATCAGCAGTCAGTGATTAGAATGTGAGAAACCGACATTCTCACATCTAAAAAACTCGCACCCTGCTTTTAACAGATCTTGTTTTTCTAGTAAGTGTCACCACTGTGAGAAGAGTAGAGTACTTCCAATACATCACTACCACTTTGAATGTTCGGTGTATGTAGATATCAGTGTAAAACCACACCCAAGAAACAATGGTCAACAGCTCCTCAAACATTATTAAAAAATAATTCTACTTTGGACTTCTAACTACTCAGTGGTGCGTGTACAGTCACATTACTGAGAGTATAACCTACCAGTAGAACAAATGACTGTAACAGACCTTCAGGTTTTGGTGAGGGTTTTGCCCTGGACTTCATCATGATTTTTACCTGCAGATGCACATACCCAGTAGTTTTATCCCATCTCACTGAGTGCACATTACACATGAGACTGTTCTCTGGTTATGCTCTGGACCTACTGACAGAATTTACATATTACTCACTTAATTTGATGAAGAAATGTTGAAGTTGCAAATTTTTTATTTAGGGATACTCACCTTTTAATGTTCCAGAAAGACATGTCAAAAGATGTGACACATCTCATACAGAAGTAAAAGAGAAGTTTATCATTTTCACAGACAGTATCTGTATGAAACAGGACAATTCTAAACAAACAAATATTCAAATATCAAATGCCTATTTCTAGCTAACATTTTTTTTTATTATTATTGTTTGTGTTTTTATTGTGCCGTGTTATCCTGTCAAGAATATTATTAGCTCTCAGTGAAAGAAGCTTGACTTATGCTGTTGGTCTTTAAGACAGGATCCATTTTCACTCAAGAAGTTAGTGAAAGGCTGACACTCATGTAAATGAGATGACAGTTGAAAAAAGAAACACTCCTAAAAAAGTCTAATATAACATAGCACCAATAATAAAAATGATCATCATTTTAAGGCAGTTGTCAAAATGGATCCACAGAGTAAACAGAGTGAAAGCAATAATGATGAAATTGTCTTAGATTTTATTTGTTTATGGATCCTATCCACTGTATTTTATGTGTTTATCTTTTATTCAAACACATTACAGTCTCTCGATCATTTGAGTGAAATTTGTGCAAGTACTGAGCCAGGACAAGACCTACTTGCTTTTATGTCCCGAAGTTCCTCCTTACAGTTTTGGCATGTACCATATTGTCATGCCTCAAACACCGATCATCACCACTCAAATCTATGTTCCTTACTGTGGATTTTATCTGTTGTTTGAACAAATCAGTGATAAATAGATTAAACGTGAGAGTGGTTTATACAGAATTAGCCATTACATTCTCTCATAAATCACTGGTATATCATAGAGATCCTATTTAAATATATATATTTAGGGAAGAATTGTTTAAGATAAACAGCAGCTTTTGCCTGTTTTGAATGGATTCTCCTTTCTGTGCAAAATAATACATGAGCACCTTTGAAGTCTTTGTGTTTCTTGGTAATTTATATTAAGTTTATCTAATTTGTTGTCTCTGTCGGAGTTGGTGTGTGACATGCAAGCAGACACGGAGTTGAGATATCAGCAGTCAGTAATTAGAATGTGAGAAACCGACATTCTCACATCTAAAAAACTCGCACCCTGTTTTTCACAGATCCTGTTTTTCTAGTAAGCGACACCACTGTGAGAAGAGTCGAGTATTTCCAATACACCACTACCACTATGAATGTTCGGTGTATGTAGATATCAGTGTAAAACCACACCCAAGAAACAATGGTCAACAGCTTTTTATCTCCTCAAACATTAATAAAAAATAATTCTACTTTGGACTTCTAACTACTCAGTGGTGCGTGTACAGTCACATTACTGAGAGTATAACCTACCAGTAGAACAAATGACTGTAACAGACCTTCAGGTTTTGGTGAGGGTTTTGCCCTGGACTTCATCATGATTTTTACCTGCAGATGCACATACCCAGTAGTTTTATCCCATCTCACTGAGTGCACATTACACATGGGACTGTTCTGTGGTAATGCTCTGGACCTACTGACAGAATTTACATATTACTCACTTAATTTGATGAAGAAATGTTGAAGTTGTAAATTTTTTATTTAGGGTTAGTTACCTTTTAATGTTCCAGAAAGACATGTCAAAAGATGTGACACATCTCATACAGAGATAAAAGAGGAGTTTATCATTTTCACAGACAGTATCTGTATGAAACAGGACAATTCTAAACAAACAAATTTTAAAATATCAAATGCGTATTTCTAGCTAAAATGTTTTTTTTTTATTATTATTGTTTGTTTTTTCAATGTGCCGTGTTATCCTGTCAAGAATGTTATTAGCTCTCAGTGAAAGAAGCTTGACTTATGCTGTTGGTCTTTAAGACAGGATCCATTTTCACTCAAGAAGTTAGTGAAAGGCTGACACTCATGTAAATGAGATGACAGTTGAAAAAAGAAACACTCCTAAAAAGGTCTAATATAACATAGCACCAATAATAAAAATGATCATCATTTTAAGGCAGTTGTCAAAATGGATCCACAGAGTAAACAGAGTGAAAGCAATAATGATGAAATTGCTTTAGATTAGATGTGTTTATGGATCCTCTCCACTGTATTTTATGTGTTTATCTTTTATTCAAACACATTACAGTCTCTCGATCTTTTGAGTGAAATTTGTGCAAGTACTGAGCCAGGACAAGACCTACTTGCTTTTATGTCCCGAAGTTCCTCCTTACAGTTTTGGCATGTACCATATTGTCATGCCTCAAACACCGATCATCACCACTCAAATCTATGTTCCTTACTGTGGATTTTATCTGTCGTTTGAACAAATCAGTGATAAATAGATTAAACGTGAGAGTGGTTTATACAGAATTAGCCATTACATTCTCTCATAAGTCACTGGTATATGATAGAGATCCTATTTAAATATATATATTTAGGGAAGAATTGTTTAATACAATACAGCAGCTTTTGCCTGTTTTGAATGGAGTCTCCTTTCTGTGCAAAATAATACATGAGCACCTTTGAAGTCTTTGTGTTTCTTGGTCATTTATATTATGTTTATCTAATTTGTTGTCTCTGTCGGAGTTGGTGTGTGACATGCAAGCAGACACGGAGTTGAGATATCAGCAGTCAGTAATTAGAATGTGAGAAGCCGGCATTCTCACATCTAAAAAACTCGCACCCTGTTTTTCACAGATCCTGTTTTTCTAGTAAGCGACACCACTGTGAGAAGAGTGGAGTATTTCCAATACACCACTACCACTACGAATGTTCGGTGTATGTAGATATCAGTGTAAAACCACACCCAAGAAACAATGATCAACAGCTTTTTATCTCCTCAAACATTATTAAAAAATAATTCTACTTTGGACTTCTAACTACTCAGTGGTGCGTGTACAGTCACATTACTGAGAGTATAACCTACCAGTAGAACAAATGACTGAAACAGACCTTCAGGTTTTGGTGAGGGTTTTGCCCTGGACTTCATCATGATTTTTACCTGCAGATGCACATATCCAGTAGTTTTATCCCATCTCACTGAGTGCACATTACACATGGGACTGTTCTGTGGTTATGCTCTGGACCTACTGACAGAATTTACATATTACTCACTTAATGTGATGAAGAAATGTTGAAGTTGCAAATTTTTTATTTAGGGTTAGTTACCTTTTAATGTTCCAGAAAGACATGTCAAAAGATGTGACACATCTCATACAGAGATAAAAGAAGAGTTTATCATTTTCACAGACAGTATCTGTATGAAACAGGACAATTCTAAACAAACAAATATTCAAATATCAAATGCCTATTTCTAGCTAAAATGTTTTTTTTTATTATTATTGTTTGTTTTTTTAATGTGCCGTGTTATCCTGTCAAGAATGTTATTAGCTCTCAGTGAAAGAGGCTTGACTTATGCTGTTGGTCTTTAAGACAGGATCCATTTTCACTCAAGAAGTTAGTGAAAGGCTGACACTCATGTAAATGAGATGACAGTTGAAAAAAGAAACACTCCTAAAAAGGTCTAATATAACATAGCACCAATAATAAAAATGATCATCATTTTAAGGCTGTTGTCAAAATGGATCCACAGAGTAAACAGAGTGAAAGCAATAATGATGAAATTGCTTTAGATTAGATGTGTTTATGGATCCTATCCACTGTATTTTATGTGTTTATCTTTTATTCAAACACATTACAGTCTCTCGATCATTTGAGTGAAATTTGTGCAAGTACTGAGCCAGGACAAGACCTACTTGCTTTTATGTCCCGAAGTTCCTCCTTACAGTTTTGGCATGTACCATATTGTCATGCCTCAAACACTGATCATCACCACTCAAATCTATGTTCCTTACTGTGGATTTTATCTGTCGTTTGAACAAATCAGTGATAAATAGATTAAACATGAGAGTGGTTTATACTGAATTAGCCATTACATTCTCTCATAAGTCACTGGTATATGATAGAGATCCTATTTAAATATATATATTTAGGGAAGAATTGTTTAATACAATACAGCAGCTTTTGCCTGTTTTGAATGGAGTCTCCTTTCTGTGCAAAATAATACATGAGCACCTTTGAAGTCTTTGTGTTTCTTGGTAATTTATATTAAGTTTATCTAATTTCTGTACATTTTTTAAAATTATTTCTCTAATTAAGTGCACCATGTAAGGATCTTTGATCTGGAGCAAAATGATTTCTGTTTAATGTGGACTTTTCTGTAGAACAACTTAGGAGCTTCCATTTACTTTACTGTAAATTACAATCCCACTAGTTTACTACCCTAACTACACATGCCATGCACAGTAAATCAGTAAATGAGTTCATAAGGGGTGGAATAAACACTTTTTATTCTGATACTGATACTGTGCGACGAATACATATAAACACTATAACCTGCTCATGAACTTCAATGAATAAACAACTAATAATTTATTTCACAAAAAATTCATTAATAACAATTTTAAAAAAATATCCGGAGATGACCACACAACACTAAATATTATAAAATATAAATACAGCAAGAATTTATTAATCTCTTTCAGAAAACAGCACACACTGACAACTGTTAATATTGAGATTTTAGTACAAATGTAAGCATGTTCATTCATTCATCCATAACCTCATATCCGAAATTATAAAGCCCCTCGAATGAGTTTCATCTGCATTAATATACACTCCATATCTCCACAACATGACTTTTTTCTGTTCTCACAATTTCAAAAAAACATAATACATGCACTTTTAAAAATGTCTGTGAAAAGACAGAGGGGGAATTTCAGCCTTGAGTAACATGTGTAAAAAAAAAAATGTCTATGATCATCTGAAACAGGACAGGATTGAAACAGATTACGTATGGAACACAGAGACAGCAGGATTAACAGCAGTACGCACAGCATACTCCTCTGTGCATTTCACAAAGTGTGAGAGTCCCTGAGTGGTTGTTTACAGCAGAATGTGGAATGGGGAAGGAAGAAGAAGAAGAAGAAGAAGAAGAAGTACTTGACAGACAAAAATAGGTACATGTGAGAGAGAGCAAGAGAAAGAGAGAGAGAGAGAGCGAGAAAGAGAGACAGAGAGAGAGAGAACTAGCCCTTATTAACCGTTACTTCAGTCAGCACAACTGTTGTTTCCTGGACTACAGTGGACTTCCATGTAAAAACGACGCAGCTCAGACATCTCAGTTTTTCCAAAGCACCAGTTCCCAATCAGGCGTACTGCTGAGGTTTCTGGGAGTCTGGAGTGGATGACAGGTCCTTGGCTTTCTCTGGTAAATCCTGAGATGTGATGCCATTTTGCGAGACAGTAGAGGATTCTATAGCCGTTAAAAATGTGGAGAGAATGGGGGAGAAAAAATGAAGTTAGTGTTTATTGTACAGCTGTATTTCCATTTCCATTTCAAATACCTAAAGTAACCATACAGAAAAGATCAACAGAGGAAGGCCTTCTCCGGTGTCAATGAGGAAAATATGTCTTGTGTTTTTGCTACAAAAATACAGATCCACATTTCCTAAAAACAGAGCACGGCTAAGTCCGCTTTGTTCAACATTAAAAATGTTTTATTAAATAAGTATTCATCAATTGCAGAAATACTAAACAGATACACATCAAAACAAATAATACACAGAAATAAAACGGTCATTTTCATGGTGCCTGTGAACAGTGTTTCACACACTCACACACACACACACACACACAAACCACAGGTTTGCACACAACAGCAAATTTCAACGGATGTTGCAGTAATACAAGAAAAAAAGAGGTAGAAAAAAAGGATCTGACTATATATAACATCTTTTTTTGCAAATTCAAACTGCACAACATACTTTCCAGTTGATGAAAACAGACTGATAAACACGTTTGAAAATAATATAACCAAAGTGGATAAGGTTCTTACTCTGTAGGTTAGAGAGAGAATATTCCAGTCCTTTCATTGCTTTCACCTGATTACTCTTAAACCTGGCCAAGCCAAATTCCTGCGCAGGAGAGACAGACAGAGAGAGAGAGAGATCTTCAGAAAACATTTCTACTCCACAAAATTACAAAACAACTCTTCATTACATTATACAGCAGTAATAATTCCTTTATGAGATCACAGTGTGACAATGACATTGCAAAATGAAGCATAATTTTTCATCTAGTCACCCAATAAAAGGATTTTATCCAATACTGATGGTCAATCATTATATACCATATAAATTTTCTCGGTCTGAATTGAACTGTATGAGTTTACTTCCAAACTCAAAATACTTGTATGAATAGAATCCGTAAAAAAACAACTGTATTCCTGATTTCAGAAAACTGAACTTTGAAGACCTCTACTGCCCCCTGGCAATGAAGGATGAAACTGCAGGTCTAAAAGATTACAACTCATGATTCCAGGCCTATCATATTTCACCACTAATCCTCACACACAAAAGCCATACAGCATTGTGACTTTGATTATCAGCCATATTTTATACTGACAGGTCTCAAAAGTCCTCCAAACTCCAAAAAAGCATACTGGTATCACAGTCAAATGACAGATTTGAATAGATGTTTACATGAATATTTACAAAATATTTTTCTCTGCCCCGCTGAATGATTACAATATGGCAGAGGATGCAAGACGGTTCACATGTGCTGTATTTCAGTAAATATCTGATTCAGGATCAGTCAGTGAGCTTTTACATTTCTGTAAGAGTCTTATAGGCTATTTATTAAGTCTTGGTTTGATAATTACAAAGCTCGCGTACATGGTACTTATGAGAACTTAATACATCAAACAGTATGATACTGACATAAGTCATTAACTGGAAGAGTCAGGTGCCTGAATGATGTTCATTCACTAAGAACAGGAGTGCAGTGTTTCTGTGGGTATAATTTTAATACCTGTATGGGTCTGGATAGACCAAACACTGCTGAGGAGATCCAGGCCTCTCGGGTGAGTCGGGTCAAAACGGGCTGGTCCTGCTTTTCAAGGAACACACACCGCTCCACAACTGTCTAACAACACAAACACACACCAACACACAACACTTCAAAAGACCGCAAACAAGTAAAGCAAAAAAAAAAAAAGAAAATTAAAAATCACCATTTCAAACCGAGTAAGTATAGACAGATGGCGCAGTGTGAGTTACCATGAGTTTTGTGTGGTTAAGGTTCCATGTTAAAGTTGTAAAGCTTCCGTTGCCAGGGTCTACAATGGAGTCTTCTATGATATAGACGGACCGTGATAGGTTGATTGGGAAGACACACTCAGCCCACCGTGGAAGTCGATTGGTCTTTGTGAAGAGGCGGCGGGATATGAGACAGTTATCTGAGGTCACAGCACGAAACACTACATCCTCAGTCAAAACGTGAGAACTGAGAAAAGGACAAAGACAAAGTGAGACAGAGAGACAGAATATGTTTATAACTGGGTAGTTATTTGTCATCAATAAAAAGAAAGAAAAACGGAAGGGTTTAGCCCTAAACATGCTAAACAATCTGGGGTAAGACCTTCAAATGAAACATATGCAGGGATTTAAATGAGGATTAGGATTAAGAATTCAGTACCTGTAGGGGTTTGGATATCTCTGCCAGAATGCACACAGAACATGTTCCCATGTACGGCCGATGTCAGTCTCACTGAAGAAATATTTCCCCATCGCCCTGTCTAAGCCTGTCACGCTAATCAAGGCATCGATCACCTAAAAACGAATAATATAGTAATCAGTTAAAATCCGACGGTTTTGGTAATACGCTCAAGAAGACCATTTTCTCTGTGATGACCAAGTTGTGACATTGTAAACATGAAAGCAGGTGTGTTGGATACGTCACGATATGGCTTTTACCTTATCCGTTCTTAAACGTCAGCATCCCTCGGTACACGCAGACATGAGGATGCGGTACTCATCAAATTACAGCCTTAAAGTGGCTGAAGTTAGCACTGAACAGATGACATCTTCCTCAGGGCGCGGGAGCACGTTGAGGACAACGGCTCTCACGGTTGTGAAGCTCTGTGACATTAATTTACAGGCGATTCGAAGTGCATTAGCAGCGGTACAAATTCAATGGCAGAGGTTTCGTCATTGAACATGACAAGCAATGATATACACTTATATATCTAATTACATTCGTTCCAAACCGTCACAACTGATGACATATCAGCGCTTCCTGGCCAAAATGATAGTGTGAGGTGGAATAGCCAGTCAGGATTTTTGTTCATTATTGACTTGCTACACTTATTATTTGCAATGTATCATCCAGTAGCTACATAACTCAGCTCTCTGCTTTTAAAGGCAAATGATAAAACAAACATCTGGACAAATGCCATTTAAAGTACGTAGGCCAAGGTAGTTTGAAGGATGCAAGCTCGTCTCAGCAGTACACGAATAAGACTTAAATTCAATTTTTCATTATGTCACTCCGCCAGCTACTGATTGGTCACATGACACGCCATTACAGTCAGAGAATATTTAGAGTAGGAATGGATCGGTTGGGTAAAGTAAACCATACTTGTTCTATTTGCAAAAACCTTAAAATGTTGTTTGTTAGCTAGCTAGCTAACTGGCTTGCTATCTGGTTGAGTATGAAAGAGCCACCGAAGACGTGCTCCAGTAAGGAGCCTAACCATATATTCTGTAAACTCACTTTTCACAGCCTCGGCGTCTTCTATCATTCTGAGAACTCAGTATGTTGTGGAAATTCTTTGAAGCATGTTACGCGCGTCACCTCAAAGGATGCCTATGCCTCTTCCTGACTACTCAAAGAACTATCGAATCAGGAGAGACTTACACATTTATCACATGGTTGTAGGTCTACCCGTCGGTTGCAGTTAATCCGATAACCACTAGATGGTAGCATAGCATTGTAATGGAGCGTTGCTTTTATCGACGTACCAGTACGAAATAATTCTTGCAGGGTTACACCATACAGTTTACACTGGTTTAATTGGGTGAAAATAATTCACTTGTTCAAAAGGAGTAATAAAACAATTGTGTTCTTCAATTGTTTTATCACACTTAAAATCAGTGGTTCCAATTCATCCGCAGCGAATAAATAGTTGCAGTCAACTCGCGGCTATCTGTTTTCCCCAGTTTTAATACCGCAAACTAATGTTAAACGTTTATATTGTTCGCAGAAAGACATTAAATACTAGGCTCAATGCATCTAAGAATGCATCTCAATGCAATAAATGCATCTCAATGCAATAAATGCTAGACTTAAATCATTTAAAGTGTAAATGAGCAAATAGTGGTCAGCACCCCTATCCTCTTCTGCGCGCCTCCCCCCTCCACTGTGCTGCTGTCCCTCTAAGCGGCCAAACGTTCTCTTCTGAGAGACCGATGTTTACTGCTCAGGGGAAGCAGAGAGAGGACAAGCAATCAAATATGCCAAGCTGTTTATTTTATGGACTTGCATTGCTGGTGAGAACGGAATACACTTTTAACACTCTGCTTCCTATACGTTTTAATATAAACCATAGGCAGGTGGAATTGTAACATTTGTTGACCTTTAAATGCTTGATTAAGAGTTTTGTCATTTTAATATTAACTTAGGTTATGAAAAACAACATCATTTTTGGGTGACGAAATTTCAAAATAATGTTCTTTTATCGTTTAGATGCTATTCATCAGCACAGCTGTGGGATGGCACGACCTGGATAACAGCGAGTACGACTGCTGGCCGTTAGACAACCCGGACGAGCTCAATATGATTGATTGTGGCGGTACGCACTGAACCGCATATTTCAGTTTACTTAATAAGGAAAAATATTTTACCTTTATTTAGACTGCGTATAATTAGTAACATTCTTATATGTTTATAAATATGTAAAGTCATGTAGTAATGTAGCCAGTTAATAATAGTTTATAGTGCAGCATTAATATTGTTGTAAGAAGCCCACAACTAATATCCACAACTAACTAATTATTGTATGTAATGCTGTATCGCCTTTGGCCATATAATGATTTAAAACTGTAAAATTTTGTGCAGCTCAATTTGTTTATGCTTCAACAGTGCATTGTTTATTGCCAGCAGGTGGCATCAGTATTTTCATGGTCATGTAAACCAGTGGTGTGTGTGTGTGTGTAGGTCTTGAGATGGCCTGGGTTTTAAGACCCCCTGAGAAGGTGTTAAGTGGTGAGGAGTTTAATGTGATATACTCAGTGACAGTTAGAGATGAGTTTTATCAGTGGGCTGTGGACAATGACGTCTTCATACACAGGTGAGTGTGTTCCTCCACAGGTAAGTAAAAGTTCAGTATTACTTTTTCATATCTGATGAATATCATATGGCTGCATTCCTTTACAGTTAGTTTTGATTTTAAGAGCAACTTTGTATTTACATCAGGTCAATTAAAGATGCAACAGAAGCTAGAAGGTTCTGTGAAGAACATGAGTGTCCCTCAAACTGGAAAGATGCTAATGGAGAAAACTGCTGCATCCATCATGCCAACATCCACTCCTGTCCTATGGGATACATGGTAACATAAAACACTACATGTAACATATAACTATAGAGAGATTATAAAAAGCGTGTCACATGACAGTTTATTCCATAATAATAAGCCTTATTACTGTAGCACCCTGAACCATTACAAAAATCACAATACATATTCTTATGCAAAAATACAATACTCCACAACTCGTTTTAATAAAGTATATTAAATGGCTCTTGCATCGCTTGCTGAAATGGTTGCTGGAGACGTTTCCCTCTCTCTCTCTCTCTCTCTCTCTCTCTCTCTCTCTCTCTGTAGAAACAGGCAGAGGAGAGGATCTGTGGACCTTGGATTCCTGATGATGGTAGAATCTTCACTCATACCATCTCCACTGCAGGCAAAATGACCCAGACCAACTGGACTGCCAAGGTCACGCACACACACACACACACACACACACATATACACAAACAGACACTCAGATGCACACCAACATCAGTAAAAGAGAGAGGGTTAATTCATACATGAAAACCCCAATAAGAAAATTGTAAATCATAAACTGAATAATTCCAATAATGTCTTTTAAAAGGCTAAATTTACATCAGTGTGAATATATTTTATTTCATTTGATGAGCTGTTGTATTTAGAAATTGCCAATAATGCCGCTCTTTGCAGTGGAATTTCAGGGAATTCCATCAGATTGAAGCCTTTTTCCATTTCATTTCTGGTTCCGCATCTTCAAACATGTGGTCAGTTCCAACTCCAGATTCCAAGAACTGGATTTGAATTAACCATAATTTAATTTAGTTCAACAGTGTATTTTACTTACATAAAGTTATACTCACAAATGTGTGTATTGTATGATTGTTCATGGTTATATCAGTAATGAATTTTCTTCCCTGTTTAACTTTGTAAATTTTGATTCTTTCTTTCTTGAGATTCTCTCTGCCCATTGTGTATTTCTGGGTTAGATGTCAGTACTCTGTCTGTCATGGTAAATCCATGCCTGTGCTCCTGTGGGCAGGTGGTGCTTTTTCATGAGGGGATGACCTCGCTCATCGCCCACATAAGGGTGGGAAACATGCAGGTCGCTCTGGAGTCCAAGAGCTATGTCCAACCCGCTATCAGTACTGTATCTCTCACCAGTTTGTGTTTGTGTTTGTGTGTGTGTGTGTGTGTGTTTGTGTTTTTATTGGCTGCGTGTGTGACAAAGACCATCTCAGTCAGTGAAAATACACACACACAGGACTATGTGGACACGAGTGTGTTCTCTGAATGAATGGAAATATGCAGGCACATGTGTGTGTGTTTATGTGTGTGTGTGTTTATGTGTGTGTGTGTTTATGTGTGTGTGTGTGTTAATGTGTAATTAATGTGTTTTAATTGGATGGTGTGTGGATGGTGTGGTTTAATGTGTTTTATCTGCAGTGTGTGGGGATGGTGTGGTTTAATGTGTTTTAACTGCAGTGTGTGTGGACTGTGTGTTTTAATGTGTTTTGTCTGCAGTGTGTGTGGATGGTGTGGTTTAATGTGTTTTATCTGCAGTGTGTGTGGGGATGGTGTGGTTTAATGTGTTTTATCTGCAGTGTGTGTGGACTGTGTGTTTTAATGTGTTTTAACTGCAGTATGTGTGGATGGTATGTTTTAATGCATTTTGACTGCAGTATGTGTGGATGGTGTGTTTTAATGTGTTTTATCTGCAGTGTGTGTGGATGGTGTGTTTTAATGTGTTTTATCTGCAGTGTGTGTGGATGGTGTGTTTTATCTGCAGTGTGTGTGGATGGTGTGTTTTAATGTGTTTTATCTGCAGTGTGTGTGGGGATGGTGTTTTTTAATGTGTTTTATCTGCAGTGTGTGGGGATGGTGTGTTTTAATGTGTTTTATCTGCAGTGTGTGTGGACGGTGTGTTTTAATGTGTTTTATCTGCAGTGTGTGGGGATGATGTGGTTTAATGTGTTTTATCTGCAGTGTGTGTGGATGGTGTGTTTTATCTGCAGTGTGTGTGTGGATGGTGTGTTTTAATGTGTTTTATCTGCAGTGTGTGGGGATGGTGTGTTTTAATGTGTTTTAACTGCAGTGTGTGTGGATGGTGTGTTTTAATGTGTTTTAACTGCAGTGTGTGTGGATGGTGTGGTTTAATGTGTTTTATCTGCAGTGTGTGTGGATGGTGTGTTTTAATGTGTTTTATCTGCAGTGTGTGTGGATGGTGTGTTTTAATGTGTTTTAACTGCAGTGTGTGTGGATGGTGTGTTTTAATGTGTTTTATCTGCAGTGTGTGTGGACGGTGTGTTTTAATGTGTTTTATCTGCAGTGTGTGGGGATGATGTGGTTTAATGTGTTTTATCTGCAGTGTGTGTGGATGGTGTGTTTTATCTGCAGTGTGTGTGTGGATGGTGTGGTTTAATGTGTTTTATCTGCAGTGTGTGTGGGGATGGTGTTTTTTAATGTGTTTTATCTGCAGTGTGTGGGGATGGTGTGTGTGATGAAGAAGAGGGCTGTTCTAAATGTCCGGCTGATTGTGGGGACTGTCCCCTCAGCGCTGCTATACGAGCCACCATCGGCCTGACTGTCACCATCTTCCTCATAAGTTTCTTCATTACTGCTATGGTGAGTTCACCCACCGACTCTTGCAGACACACAGACACACACCCACACACACCCACACACACACACACACACACACACACACACACACACACACACACACACACTCATTTCTACTCTATCTGTGTTATATTATATTTTTTTTGACACTTGTGTCTCTGCAGTGGTTTAGGTATCAGAAGCAGAAGCTGCTTTGGGATGAAAGCTGGATAATTAACTACAGTGAGATAAAACAAGGTAATCCACATCCTATATTTCAAATACTGTATGTGAATAAATGTGTTGTTCACCCTTTGCCGCCTGTGTGTTTAGACCACGTTGCCAGGGCGACCATGGGGAGTATAATGAGTGTTCCGTTAGCGAACAGTGACTCAAACGCAAGCTGTGTGACAGCCCTCAGCTCCTGTACTGGAGTCACTGCGTCCCGCAAACAACTCTTCACACACACAGGCATTTAGTGAGTACACACACACACACACACACATTTTCTGTATACTTTTTAACAGGGTTCTGTGTTCTTCTTGTTTATTATGATCTTTACATCTACCCTCCTTTTTCCGTTTGCAGTGATGGACGCACTGTTGCCATTAAGAAGATTAGAACTAAGACATTTTCTCTCTCAAAGACAATTCGCCAGGAAGTCAAACAAGTCAGGTCAGTTTAAGTCAGTTCTACTCTAGAGTACATCATCATTACAACACATTGAAATTTGGCTTTCAACCCCCAATTTTTGTTTGTTTGTTTTACATTTTTGAATTTTAGAGAGTTGGATCATCCAAATCTCTGTAAGTTTTTTGGAGGATGCATAGAGGTCCCAAATGTTGCTATAGTAACAGAGTATTGTCCCAAAGGCAGCCTCAATGATGTGCTTCTGAATGATGAGATTCCTCTCAACTGGGGCTTCAGGTACACACACACTCACACACACACACACACACACATGCACACACACACACATACACACATACACATACACTCTCTCTGTCTCTCTCTCTCTCCCTCTCTCTCCGACACACACACACACACACACACACAAATACACACACACACACACACACACACACACACACACACACACACACACACACACAAATACACACACACTCAGTGACAGACACATACAGAAGATGATCATTATGTGTCATCTCTCACAGGTTTTCCTTCGCTACAGATATAGCCCGAGGCATGTCTTATCTCCATCAGCATAAAATCTGCCACGGCCGTCTGAAATCTGCCAACTGTGTCATCGACGATCGCTGGGTCTGCAAAATCACAGGTGTATCACAGCTATATGTGTGTGTGTGTGTCTGTGGCTGTGTGTCTGTGTGTGTGTGTGTATCAACTGCAAACCAAAGCTTTTGATGCTTTTCATTTAACAAGTTTGTGTGTGTGAGTGAGCTCTTGCATATGCCTGTGTGTCTAAGCGACATGTTTTAATGTCCTCCATCAAACAAGTTTGTGTGTGTGTGTGTGTGTGTGTGTGTGTGTGTGTGTGTTTGTGTGTGTGTGTGTGTGTGTGTGTGTGTGTAATTCAGTGTTGAAAGAGAGAGTTTACCTGAGTTTACCTCGTGTTAGATTTCTGTCTGTGGACGTATCGTCGGGAAGACTCTGCTGAACCGCTGAGTACATATCAACAGAGAGTGGTAGAGGTTTACACTCCACCTGAGGCCCACAACAACAACATGGAGCCAACACTGGCTGGAGATGTGTTCAGGTAGATAGTCAGATATATAAAAATAAAGCATGGTCAGACAACCACATCACAAACTTATCAATTTCACCCAGTGAACAAAGCAATTTTCAAACGAATCTCTCCCTTTTTCGCAGTTATTCAATAATATTACTTGAGATAGCGACTCGAAACGACCCAGTTCCGGTGAGTGTGCTATATGTATTTACAATAATAGTGATTATCTAAGGAAAACATAAGAACAGTTTGAAAAAAAAAAAGATCAGATCTTAGCCATCAGTTTCTCTCTTTATTCTCTCTCTCTCCCTCTCTCTCTCTCTCTCTCTCTCTCTCTCTCTCTCAGGTAGAGGACAGCTCTCTGGAGTGTGCGTGGTGTCCCCCACTTCCTGAGCTCATTTCAGGAAAATCTGAGAACACCTGTCCGTGTCCTGCTGAATATGTGGAGGCATGAACAAAGCAAACCACCCATTTCAAAAAGGGCTTGTGACCTGTTAACCCTGCGTGTGTAGAGGAACTCATTTTAATTCTCTTTCTCTGTATTTTGTCGTTTCTGCTCTTTCAGCTGATCCGGAGGTGCCGTTCCCATAATCCTGTTCACAGGCCCACTTTTGAACAGATCAAGAAGTTTGTCCACAGAATTAACCCTCACAAAGTCAGCCCAGTGGATATGATGATGAACCTGGTCAGTGACACTCAAATAAGACATACAAAAGCAATCAAAAGTCTGAATGACACGCCAAATTTAATGTGTGTCTGTGTGTGTGTCTGTGTGTGTCTATATCTGTATCGGTGTGTGCATGTGGGTGTGTGTTTGGGTTTGTGTCTCTGTGTGTGTCTGTATCTGTATCTGTGTGTCTGTGTGTGTGTCCACATGTGTGTATTTGTCAGATGGAGAAGTACAGTAAGCATCTGGAGGTTCTGGTTGCTGAGAGGACTCAAGATCTGATGCATGAGAAGCAGAAGACAGACCGACTTCTCTACAGTAAGACGCTTCACTCACACCTCTGTACAGTGTTGTCCTTCCCTACATATTCTTATGTGTCACACCTCTGTACAGTGTTGTCCTTCCCTACATATTCTTATGTGTCACACCGCTGTACAGTGTTGTCCTTCCCTACATATTCTTATGTGTCACACCTCTGTACAGTGTGACACATTAGTTACAGTTCTGTGAAGGGCACAAACTTGCTCTCCCTCTGCATTAGCACAACATTGTATGGAAATCAAAGGCTTAATGACTGCTGAGAAACAGAATGCATTAGTGCTGTATTGAAGAAAATATGCTATCAAGTGGGTTTCTGGGAGTGGGATTAGGAAACATAATTTTGGTTCAGTATTTTTCACTTGGTCAGTGTAAGGATCCATTTCTCTGTGTGTGCCTCCTTCAACAGACTCCTTTGCTCTGTTTGTTTCAGGTATGCTGCCCAAACAAGTGGCTGATGATCTGAGACAAGGGAAGCCTTCTCAGGCCCAAAGTTACGTCAGTGCCACCGTCTTCTTCAGGTACAAACAAACCGACAGACAAGCAAACGTCACAGTGAAAGACCTTACTGCACGCTCCGAGCGTCTTACTCCTCTTCTCTCTCTCTCTCTCTCTCTGTCAGTGACATTGTCGGCTTCACTCAGCTATCAAGTACCAGTACGCCCTATCAGGTGGTGGACTTCCTCAACAAGCTGTACACCACATTTGATGAAATTATTGACAATTATGATGTCTACAAAGTGGAGACTATTGGGGATGCTTGTAAGTAATGTCAGTTGTCCTGCAATTTTATCACAGTCAAAGGAAATCAAGTCTTTCAGTGTCATCACTGGTTTTATAGATAGCCAAGTACTACATACTGGTACCTCAAAACCTATAGTTAGATTAGCAATTTTATTTTTCAGTTTTCTTCTAATGTGGTTAATTGTACTGTCTTTATTATTTGCATTCCACGTAGGAGTGTTCTGTGAGGAGATGATTAAAGTTTTGAGGTTATTTTTTGTTTGTTTGTTTGTTTGTTTGTTTATTGCTAGACATGGTGGTGTCAGGTGTACCGCGGGAGAATGGAATCCTTCATGCATCTGAGATTGCCAGCATGGCTCTGGACCTGGTGTCCGTCTGCAAGACCTTTCGCATTCCTCACAAGCCGAACAACCAACTGCAGATCCGTGCAGGAATACACTCAGGCAAGACTAGTAAACTGTAATTCTTAAAACACGGTGGGCAATCTTATTGTGTGGAAGGAAGCTCAGATTGTGGAGTGTGTTTCTGTTTTCTCAGGTCCTGTCGTGGCAGGTGTGGTGGGCACCAAGATGCCACGTTATTGTCTGTTTGGAGACACTGTCAACACAGCGTCACGGATGGAGTCAACCAGTGAAGGTATTTTTTTTTTTTTTACTCTTATTTTCTTTTTCATAACATTGACACCAAGGTTAACCAAATTTTCTGAAGAACAATACCAATACAAAACATTTGTTCCAGCCCTGATGTAACTTTCCTACCATTTAAATGTTCCATAAAGCCCTCAGTATTTGAATGGTTTCTGATCTTTTAGACTTGGAGCCAAGGCCTATGTGCATGGTAGCTCTTCGGGTAGTGGTATGTCTACCACTGTCTGGTTTAGCAGTTCCAGAGAGTCTGTGCTGAGTGCAATAATGTTGAATGTTTGTTTCTGTGCAGCTCTGAAGATCCAGTGTAGCTCCAGTGCGTACTACTTGTTGGAGGAGATTGGTGGCTACGTGCTCCACTGCAGAGGTGTTCTGCAGGTGAAGGTCGGTAATACATCACTTCCTATCTCATCTACCAAAGGCCATGAGAAAAGTTAGGTTTCCTCCATGACAGAACCCAGTGTTTGTCTTCACAGTGTGTCTCAGGACCTTCCTCTCTCTTTCTGTGCCTCTACACTGTGGTCTAACTCTCTCTCTCTCTCTCTCTCTCTCTCTCATCTCTCTCTCTCTCTCTCTCTGTCTGTCTGTCTCTCTCTCTCTGTTTCTTTCTCAGGGTAAAGGGGACATGGTCACATACTGGTTGGAGGGAAAGCAGACGGCACCGATGATTAAAGAGAATAAGAAACCAGTAACAGTTCAGGAGCCTGAGAAGGAGCACTACGCCAATATCCCAGGATGCCTAAATCCCAACGACACTGACCCCCTGTTTGACCCTGCCTAACATGACCCTTGGTTCTCACTGCCAATCAATGTTTAAAAGCTGGGATTTCAATAACCTTGCCCACACACACTTGACCCTATTTGTACAAGTCATCTAAACAACTTCCTGTCAATGTCTCCTCCTACTCATGAAATTGCATATGTGTATGTGAATCCCTTATACCCAAATGTATTTTAATCCTTAGTGTATTCCAGTTCATCCTACATATAGGCCTATTTGTTTATGTCTATGTCTCATACACAGGAAAGCTTTTCATTGCAGTTAGCATTTTGTTATATCCAAGAACTAATATATGGCTCTATATATTTTCTTTCTTATTTATTTTCTTCGGCTTTTGTTGTTTTATTCCCTTCATCTTTATGATAAGTGCTATATAATTGTGTTGTCTGAACAGTGAAATCCTCTTTGATGAATATTGGTTGTTGTGTTAACATCTGTGTAAATGCTGTCAAACTGTTGCTCTGTAACTCCTAAATGCTGTAGATTATACAAGCTGTTGTGAATCTCTGTGTAGAAAGACGTAGAATGATATGGAACTGATAGATTGTATAACGTGATTGCATTGTAAGTATATTAATAAAGCAATTATAAATGACTCCAAATGAGTCAGTATTTTATGATGATTTAATATGAAGTATAATAAGTTTCGTACGCTGAACATTAGTGATTGTCATATGCTGAACATTAGTGATTGTCAGTCAAAACAATGTTCAATACCATAAATACAAATCCTAAATCCACAGATCCTATCTTGTGCATGTAAGCAAATATGAGTGTATGTGATTTCAAGGGTCCAAGACTTAAACCACAGTCTCACTAACCCTGCTGAACCTCTGAGGGTTACCATAGTAACAGCATACGCCATAGGGAGTACTCTCTTGCCCCACATATACTATGAGACTGCCCCTGGGTAGGTGTGTGGTGGAATAGGGTGTGTGTGTGTATGGCACACTGTTCTTCACTGAACACAGTCCGTCAAGCACACAGTGCTCAGATGACGTACCATGCACTGCATCCAAAGCACTAGAATGGTAGCATGTTTTCAGATAGTGCAAAACTTCATCCTGTTTCTCTTTGGTCAGACTAACCAACTGCTTGCTCTTCTCTAGAGAGGTACTGCTGCTCCCCGAATCCGAACCACAAAGTCCCTCCAGGTCCTCTTCCGGACACCCCCTTCCCTTGGACTTCTTCACCTCACCCGCAGGCTTCGCCGCACAGATGCAGCACAAGCACCTGCAGGGGCAGCCCGGGGGCCGTGACCAAGGCCAGATTCGGAAACCCTCTGTCTTGCTGGCGAGGATGATGATGCCCACACCTGGGAGGAAGATGGCAGGACCGAGAGCGATGAGCGGCACAGGTCCAAGTGATTCTCCTTTGGTCCCGGAGATAGTGAACATAAAGCCGAAGACGAGAAAGATACTACAGAAGGCCACCACAATACCCACGCGCGGCTTTATACCATCTGCTCGCATGCCGCCAAGAGGTGTCAAATGCTAGCTTTTCAAAATAGTTTTCCAGCAACGAAATACCGGAAATCTGATGTTGTGCGTCAATTTCAGGAGTAATTACATACACGGTATGTCACAGAGATGTTGAAATAGCTCTGGAAAAGAAAGAGCAGAAGGCAAAAACAGGGTAAGAGATGGAGCGAGAGAAAGTGCCTTGTCTGTGTAATTGAGTGACAAATATCAGAAAACCCAAGAGCATGTTTAGTAAACCCAAAAACTAATGAGAAGACTGCACACAACATGAGTTCACAAATACAGCCCAAATACAATAAACACTACAGCAATTACAAATGCATTATGAACCCAATGGCAATTTTTGAGTCATTTATGGATTTCCTCAGCATATTTTGCTGGGGAAAGTATTCCACACAAGTTCGGGGTCTTTTAACTCTACAATAGACAGAGATGCCTAAAAAAAGTATGTGTTAATTTCACAACACTAACAATGTTAATTCTATTAAAACTTTTAGTGTAAAGGAAAAAGAGTGAAACGTGTTTACTCACAGAAAGCTTTCACGTGGCACTAGGCAAGTTATTAGAAAGATATGTTTCATTTAAGTGCGTCGTCTCTTTTTAGCACCGTCCGTTTAGCCAGTCACTGCTGTACTGATGTTCTGAAGTCCCTTAACGAAGGTCACACGTTTAGATGACTCTCATCAAAAATATTTCTGTCCTCTATCCCTGCCAAGGCACAAACAAGGTCCCCACCAAGACACTGGACAAATATAGAGAGATGAGAGATTATCTTGACTTCTCTCTTTCTGTCATTTTTATTTCCTGCAGCTCCCTTTTCTCCCTGGTTCACTTTGCTCACTGTCTGCGTCTCTCTTTTATTACCTCTTCTGTCCTTTATCTACCTTTCTCCCCCCTGGGCATGCAGTCTGCGTGGTTGACAGGTGGTGAGGGGAATGATGATCTCTGATTGGTTGTATGCAAATGTGAACTCAGGTTGAGCTGGGTTCAGCATTTAAATATGCCCATCAGTCCAGAGTGTGTACTTAAGTAAGAGTGTGTGAGGTTCATCTGATCCCAGATCAGTCTGAAAGGAAACCTGAGTCCAGCACAGACTGAAACTATAATTTACAACTGTAAACCTGCCTAAGATTTTTGTAGACATTCAGACTCTATCATCACTTTGTGTGTGTGTGTGTGTGTGTGTGTGTGTGTGTGTTTGTGCGCGTGTTCGTATGTGTGTATGTGTGTGTGTGTGTGTGTGTGTGTACATGTGAACATACATGCAAATGAGAGAGAAGCCACTCCCTGACTTCAGTTCATCCACCTGTTACTACCTACCTCAAGACAACCTTCCCAAACTCACACACATGCTAACGCACACACACACACACACACACACACGCACACACAAACACACATGTTTTGTGAGGAGGCAGCATGGTAGAATTCTGGGTAGTTCCCTGGAATGTGGGACTAGCCTCCGATGCTTCCGGTACACAGACCAGACCATCAAGCATTGGGTTACATGGTCCACCCATAAAAGTTCCCGAGTCAGCCTTGCTTACTAATGCCAGGGTGTAGAGTGACATCCTGACAGAAAGGTTCAGTCTGAGACATCTATGAATGGTGTAAATATGTCCTTCAGCTTTTGCCACACTGACATAACACATCCTCTGTCATCTTCCTAGTGATACTATCTCTGCCACTGTCATCAAGACATGTTAAAACTCTGTCACTACCAACTGTGTTGGTATAATGATAGTTATGATTACAGCCAGTGATGAGTTCACATTGTGATTAAGAGTGAGGGGGATGTTTGAAGTTAAATGTAACTAATGGGTTTGCCTATGAAATAACAGATTTATTTCAGATGTATGGTTGGAGTTGGAAACTGGAGTTTCTTTTTGTTCTTTTGGATGAATTTGGGGTTTTGACTTGTCCTTAGCCTCTTGCGCTGGAATTTCAGTTCGTTGCTAAAGTCAAGGTTTTGGTTAGTTTTTAAAAGTCAAGGTTGCAGTGTTGGTAAATATGGGTTTAGAGAATTTCTACTAAAGGACTGTCTGGAAATGAAGCAGATAAGTAGAAAAATATCATTTTTAACCTACCATTAAGGGACGCCATTGTCTGTGCTACACCCAGTCCATGTCTATAAATCTAGTCTCTTGGAACCTCATGGTCTTGTGAATGATGTATTGCTATACTGCTAGAAGGATCCAGAATCATTAAGATTCAGTTAATATCAGCATGTACTTTCAAGATTACCGTGTACATCACATTAGGATGTAAGGTTACCTCAGTGGTAGCAGCTGGTGTCTGTAAATATGGATTTGATTCCCATCACATACAGACATATGATGCTCTGATGATGAGCTCAGATTGCACTGCCCCTCCCACAACATGTTTATGCAATGTGTTCTTTCCCATTAATACACATCTGTTTTATAACCCTTACTAAAACACCACGTATTTAAATAGCTATAGACTCAGTCTACCAAACAAAAATAGAAAAGTGAAAAATATAGAGCTGGAGTTCACTCTTCATTCAAACCGTTTTCTTTGCATCTTCAGTTTTAACAGATTTGAAAGATTTCGTTACATTGATTTCAGGATTTGTGTTTTAGGACTCATTGGAACTGAGAGGAGAGAGAGAGACAGACAGATAGAGAGAGAGAGAGAGAGAGAGAGAGAGAGAGAGAGAGAGAGAAAGCAAATGGCTCTGAAGAAGAGATACAGACATGAGGTTGGATGATGTTAGTAAAACACAGATGTGCAGAAGTGGCCTGTGGAAGGATGAAGAACTCATGACATTACATGAGGACTCGTGAAAAGAAGCTCAAACACCTGATACACCTCTTACACAGGAGGAGAGAGAGAAGGAAAGAGGAGAGAAGGCCAGAGCTCAGGAGAGAGGCGGAGAGAGACGCCCCACCGAGACCTGAATGAGATGTGACTGTTGCAGCTGATAGCTGCTCTGTTGCTCTGGGGAAAATTCTAGTGCGAAAATTTAAACTGTGATACGTCAATGTCTTGGAAGTGTTGACACAGGTTCAGTAAATGTTTTCCAAAATTATAAAGGGAAATAGAACCTCATGTGACCTATTGAAATCACCATTATGGAAAATATTTCTCTCACAACAAATAGGTTTCTCTGCATTTTCTGAACCTCTGCAGCAATGTTCATGTCAAAAATATTTGTTCTTAAAATGAAAATTACATGAAATATTTTCTGTTTGGGGGAAAAAAATGTGCACAAAGCATGCCTAAGGCTTGTGTTTCAGAAATTCACAGACATATACTAACCAACATCGTCCCTCCATAAATGAACAACACATACAGTAAATCTACTTTGATATGACTGGTTAGATTCATTTGTTCTTTTTTTTTAAATAGTGAAAGAAACGCCATTGCATTTTGTGGTTTCCTAAGTGCATCTATGTATCCATGTCCCCAGTACTTCATTTCCATCAGAAACTTGTCTAATAAAATACTAAAAGCTAAGAATACTAACACTCATCTCATTAGTCATGTACTCGACAGGTATAAGGTTACAAAACATAGATTCAGGACGAGACAATGCGCATTTCAGCGGGAATACATGTGTACGTGTGTTTCAAATTAGCAGAGCATAATCAGATGGTCGAAAGAGACAGGAGCTCTGCGTTTTATTAGAGCCAGGCTTGAAGGGCTTTGGTTAATTAAATGCGTGTGCAGCAAATGAGGCACAAAAGAGCCCTTCCCTAGACTCAATCAATCATTTAATTAGCATTACAGACAGACATAGAGAGAGAGAGAGAGAGAGAGAGAGAGAGAGATGAAAGAACAGAAAACAAGTGTTTGTGTTCCCCTGATGTTACATTCATGAATCCAGGATGGCTGTGGCATCCACCTGATCCTGCAGATGATCACATGCTCCTGAAGATTGGACAATGAGAGTGATATGAAAACGTCCTGTATTCATAAACCGTATTCTCACCCACAGTAAATCTGAAATGTAACATGCACTGGCCTCCTTACAAGTGGGTTTTTTTCTTAACTAAAATCTGAGTTAAATTATACCAACACACATAACAAAGTGATTTGTTTTGTGGACAAATATATCCAGGACAACGTTGTAATTGTTCAGGATTGATACTACTGCTTCAGGGATAGTGTAGAAAGCACAGAACTAATGAATGTAGAATACACTTTCTTTCTTTTTTTTGATGTTGTCTTTTCAGTTGTATTGTGTGTGCTAACTCTTCACATTAAACACAAAATAGGCTGCATGTTCTGATTGTTGTTGTTTTATCTTTTTGTTTATTTATTTATTTTAACAGCCAGACATCACTCAGAATGATCTCCACATCTTGCGTGTGTCCCATGCATTTCCCCTCACTAGTGCCATCCTGTATCTGTTACACTCATTCTTGGCAAAAAAATATTTCACATCAATCCCACCCACACCAAACTTGCACATTGACACATCATGTCAAACATCTCTATATACTTATTAACACTTTCAAGGATGTTTGGGAAGCTGTGTACGTCCTGTCTTTGTGGAACAATTTAAAAACTATCATAGACGAAGACAAGGTGGCGCAGTTTGAGTACATATGTACTCAAAGGCAGGTAACTGGAACCAGTAATCTATGTCGCTCCAGTATTTGCCCGTTCATAGTAGTCATTCGTTCGGCAAGTCTACATAGGGCAAGCCGCGTCGCTCTCAAGGTCTCGTGTGTTATTCCCATGCGAATACTGGCAGGGTGTCATGAACGTTCGAATGTCGCCATCCACTGCCAGACGGCGGGAGTCTCTTCCTTCAGTTTTGGATCCCCAGTCTCTTTTCCAGCTCCCACTGGGCTGCCATTCGCGTGCCATAGATTACGTATCCCCATGACAAAATTACTATTGCAAGGAGAATCTGTTCAGAAGACAATAAAAATAAAAACAATAAAAACAAGTCTAAATTGCACTACAACGATTCCAAACTTGCTAATCTCAAACTATCATTTTATTCTGACCAGTGAAACAAAACGTAATAACGTAATTACTTCGGTGAAACAGTTCTTTAAAACTAAATCTTTTTACGATACAACTGACCTAACTAGTTGCGTTCTTCATAACTTGGAATCTATCTCCATATTTTGTCACTGCATTTATATCCAACTGGATCTTAAACTGTGCACAGCCGATTATGCACCAATGATGTGCTGCATTTCCTAAACCTGCCTGTTTGGCAGATTATTACATACATCATCATCATTATTAGCAGCAGTAATATTACTAGTATAAATAGTAGTTGTATATTGTGCTAGCCACAGTAACTCATTCGTATGTGCTAGCTAACTAAGCTAGCCAAATCCCGACACAACCGCTAGCTGGATCAGAGGCATTTGTATGCCGCGCTAGATACTCACAACAGAGAATATGCTGTCCAAGGTGCGTTTATTAAGATCATGAATCATATTCAAGATTAGTTCACCTCTTCCGTCAAAAATACGAGGTGATACTGATAACTACCTAATTTCTTCACTGCATAGTCAATAAGTTAAAGCAAACGGCATAGAGGTGCAGTCTGTTAACATGGAAACGGCCTGAAGAGAAGAAACGCATTTATTCAAATGTTCTGTATCGCCACCAGGAGGAGACGATGTGAAAATGGTCCACTTCATTTTGATTTCTTTCCATAACTACCCCGTTTGTCTATTGCCAGCGTATTTATAGATGAGTAATTATTAATAAAGGATTTCTGGTATTACAATTGTGGTTTGGGAAACCAAAAACAGTATAGCTTTCCAGCACATAATGTTATCATGCTGGCAGTGTCAGTACTCCTGGCCAATAGGCGTCAGTAAAAAAATGTGGACCATTTTATCCCTGACTGGCGGAAGTAGCTGACCCCCTTTCGCTACTTGCTATTCTATGCTTATTGGCATTAAAGCTTCAGAACACACACAGCATATATCGTTGTTACTTTTATGCAATCTTCTTCTGAATACGCCAGTTTATAACAATGTAGCCAACCTGATCATCAGTAGGTTTCTTTGTCGGTGCTAATATATGTCTCCTGTGAGGACTGATCTTTTGTGGATCACATATGAGGAACACATTCGCTCCAAATAGCCGTCTTAGGTAAGGGTAAGAAAGATGCTAACCAGTCTTCTCCTCAGTTTGCTAGCTAGCTTGATCAAAGAATATTGGCAACTCTTCATAGTTGATGTATATTAACATTATTTGTAAGATAATGCCTAAATATATAGACGATTTGTTGTGCTCATTCTGTTGCCTTGTTGTATTATGTAAGATGAGACATGAAAAACGTGAGCTAACGTACCAAAAGACAAGGAGATGTTTACTGATCGAAATGGCTTGGCTTATTAGTTGTCTGTTCATCGCTATTGTCAGTTTACGGTTTCCTTTCAACCCTAAAGTTAATTTTCAATAATCGACGGCTGCCTTTCTCAAAAGGGCGCATGCTGCACGGCATTTAAGAAACAATTGTGTTTCTTTTGTTCTGTATTTTGTTTTAACAATGAGAAAAACGCTGATATCCCGCGGTGGTTTTTGGTTACATCGAAAACACCGAACGGTTATAGTAACATGGAATATCGTCAGTGTCCCAGGAGTTTATCTATACTTATGATTATGGTATTCTGTCTATACAAAACCTGGGTATAGCATTGTCATGATTAACTCAGCAGTATAGTATTGTCATGATTAACTCCGCAGATATGTCCCGGGTGCAGGTGTGCTGGCCACTGCTCCTGCTCCTGCGCCTAGTGTGTGTGTGTGTGTGTGTGTGTGTGTGTGTGCGCTCACTACTGGTGTGTAAGGATGGGTTAAATGCAGAGGTCAAATTCACTGCTAACAGTGTGTGTGTGTGCGATCATTTTAAATGTCCCATGCCCCATAACACATGAAGAGCAGAATTTACATTACAGATGAACTCATTTTCAGTTTAAATTTCAAGGAAAATGTAGTTTCATTCCATAGTGAAATCTTAACATGTTTTAATGTATGTTTGTATATATGTTTTTAAGATGATGGCTCCAACTAAGATGAAGCTACGTGTGCGAAAGCGGGAGGGGCAAGCAAGCAACAAGTCCTCACAGCCTCTCCTCTCTGACGCTTCGCCGGACTCTAAATGCCCCATCTGCCTGGACCGCTTCAATAACGTGGCCTCCCTGGACCGCTGCCTTCACCGCTTCTGTTTCCGTTGCATCCACGAGTGGTCAAAAAACAAAGCTGAGTGTCCACTGTGCAAACAGCCTTTTCATTCCATTTTCCATTCTGTCAAAGCCGAAAACGACTTTAAAGAGTTTGTCCTGAGGCCCATGGAGAACGGCGCCGTGCCACCCGCTGACGCTAACGTCAACCCGACCAATCGGATACTGCGCCCACGGGGCCAAAGAGATGTGGCCAGCAGGAGGAGCCAGAGACAACGTCCTGTACCCCCGACGACACCGCCTGATAACGGGGTCATGTTCGAGAGTCTTTCTGAATCTGCCACTTTGGCTCAGGATAGAGGCATTCACCGCATGATGCAGCGACTGGCGGCGAGGAGGCGGGCTCAAGGTGAGGGACGGGGACTGCGGGAGAGGGACGTGGTGGCGTTTCGCCGCGCTCTCTACAGGGCAGGCGTCCGGGTGCGTAGCGTACGCGACGCTGGAAGGCACAGAGACATCTCGGCGACGTTCCTGCGGCAGAACCCGGCGTGCCTGCAGAGGCTGTTACCGTGGCTACGCCGCGAGCTGACAGTGCTTTACGGCTCGCACGGTTCGCTGGTCAACGTGGTGCAGCACGTCGTCATGTCTCGCGTCACACACTATAACATGGAGGAGAGCGCCATCAGAGACGAGCTTCGGCCGTTCCTGCTGGCACGAACCGACCACTTTCTGCACGAGCTGATCAGTTTCGCCCGGTCTTCCCTCAGCATGGAGGCGTACGACCGAAACGCTGTCTATGACTGTCCAGCGCCGTCCTACGAGGAAGGCAGCAGCTCCGACTCCTCCGTCATTGCCATCTCAGAGGTGAGGCGGTTTTGCACTCCCATAAGGGAAGGCTTTTGGTTCTTTTTTTTTTTGTGCTAAGTTTCTGAAATGAAAGTGAATTGCTTTAAATGGGCCCAGTAAAAGTGAACTCACCCATGCTCTGGGACGATAACATTCACAAAGTTTTTCGTAAAGACTGTGTGGGACATTAGGCTAAACTGGAATACACAGAATCGTCCATTGGTATGTAGCATCCCTTTGGACAATAAGATGGCAGCTTAAACAACTATCACATGTCAGCCAATCACCACAAGACTACGAGTGTTGTTACCAGTGGCTTATGTGTGGTGGACAACCAGATGAAACGTTTTGGGTTTTTTTTTTTTTAATAGATTAAGATTGGAGTTTTTCTGTCTGTCTTTGCTGAGTCTGCTCTGGTATATGTGTTTGTCGTAATACGGTTATATTTTGCTGGCTCTTCTTTCAGGATGATGCGGATGGCGACGAGGAAGAGGAGGTGAGGGGAGAAAGTTTGGCTGAGCACCAACAGGCAGTTTCCGTGGCAACCAGCACAGAGAGCACTCTGAGCCAGACCGCTTGGGACGACGAGACCCCCGGCCCCTCTTACTCCACGGCGGAACATTCCGTCTCGCCCTCAACCAGCCAGTCACAAGCTGAGAGACCTGAGACAAGCACCACGATCGCGTCGTACGACGGCCCCGCGCAGACAGACCCTCCAGCTGGCCCCAGTGCCGCTGCGCGTTCAGCTGAGGAAGAGGAGGATGAGTGCATGATTGTGGGCTATGTGAAACCTATGGCTGAACGGACTCCTGAACTCGTACAGCTCTCCTCTGACTCTACTGAAGAGGAAGAGGAAAAGGTTGACGTAGAAAAAGTAACCCCCGCAGCAGAGACGTTAACATCAGGGCTGGAGCCCCAGCACTTATCTCTGAACCTCCCCTCCCTCCCCTCCACTCTCATTCCCTCCGTTAGTACACTTAGAAGCCCAGAGACTCAGAGAAACAAAGTGACTGCAGACCACACATACACACACCACACATATACCAGAGAGCAAGAGGCTGTGAGACATTCCCAATCCAGAAGCAACGCCGTAAGACGGCGACGTAAACGTTCGAGAGAAAGGACAAGATCGCAGTCTAGTAGCCAAGAACATTCTAGCAGAGAGCAGCCACTTCCAGGTGATTTGTCCCGAGGTAGAGACAGGTCACACAGACACTCAAGAACTAGAGAACAGTCAAGCCAGGAGAGGTCAAGGAGACGATCAAGGGCTAGGGACAGCTTAAATCATAAACGGAAACATAGACATTCAGGGAGCAGTGATAGGTTGAGTAGAGAGTGTTCAAATATTACTAGTGAGTCGAGGAGTAGAGAACCATCTCTCAAAAGTTGGTCAGGCAGGAGGGTTAGCTCCTCTTCCAGTGATTTGGAAGCACCCAAATCACTGGACAGAGGACGCCCACATTCCAAAGATAGGATTTTGTCTTGGAAGAGCGACAGGGATTGGGAGCATTCCCACGGCCATAGTCGCTCCCAGTCCTCTCTATACTGGTATTCGCACGGTCAAGAAAGAGAGAGAGAAAGAAGGAGAGAAAGAGGTAGGGTGAGGAAAAGTAGAAGTCGGTCTTCTCGATCTGACTCTTTCCACAGTTCTGATCCGAGCCGTCGTTCCCGGAGCGAAAGCGACAGCAGCTGGCGGGAATCTCATAAGTCTCGATGTCGACGTTCCAGAAGCCAGTCTAGCACCGACTCCCGCTACGAGAGATCCAGGCACGACAAGCCTGGAGGCAAACGTAAGTATAAAACACGGCATCTGGAGCGAGCAGCCCAGGAGAGAAGCACCAGGGAGAAGGAGGAAGGAAGCAGTTGGGCACGTAGGGGCAGTCGAAGCCCCAGCGTCGAGATCATCTTTGAACGTCGGGCCCCAGACACACACTCACGTACGCATACGCATTCACGACAAAAGAAGAAGCGGAGGCATAAGAGGAAGAGAAGGGAACAGCGGTCACCCACGGTCATCACCATCGACAGTGACAGCGACCGTACCATCGACTGCATGGACCGAGTCTTGGATCTGACGGAGCAGACAGTCAGCAGAGTTAATGAACAGGAGGTGGATTTAAGTGACCATGAGTTGAACGTTAGCGAACCAGAGATGAACGTTAGCGAACCAGAGATGAACGTCAGTGACCATGAGTTGAAAGCGTGTGAAGGAGACATAAACGTCAGCGACCCTGACATTAACTCGAGTAACCACTGTGCGGTTCCTGCCACTGAAAATGTTTTTGGTTCTTCCAGCCCAGGTAGGCCCTCCAATCCTTCCCCCGAATCCCTGGACCATACCCTGAACTTGAACAAATGCACAGTAGACGTAGTAAGGCCCAGTCCCTCGAAGACACTTGATCACCCTGTGGGCATGGCTGACAGTTTAACGGACAAAAAGGACAGCGTTACAACCACTGGCCCCGATCACAAGGCTCCATTAACAACCGGGCAGCCTTCAGACATGACTCTGTTAGAATCCATTCTCCAGGAGTTAGAGGATTTCCTCCCGGAGGAGGGTGGGGCAAACAGTGACCGTGCCAGTCCAGAAATCAGGGCTGACCATGAGGAGAGAACAGTTACACCACACAGCAGCTACACTGAGGCAGAGAGAGAGACAGGTAGTGCAGTGGACCAAACAGACAACCAGCTTGAAGGACAAGGGACATTAGAGGTCAACACTGCCTGTTACAACTAAAGCCTCACACAAACACACATACACATGGGTACACACATGGTTTCAGAATCACATACCTGCCTTCAAATACACGCACTGTTGTTGATTTATTTCTCTTTTTATGGTGGGCAGGGGGGAAGGGGGTGTTTGATTCAAAACTATTCTGGACTAAATATTTTTAATATTTGCAGTTTGAGGGGAAACATATTAAGCAAAGAGGGAGGGATGGAGGGAGGGATGGAGGGGGGCTATTAAAGAGGCATTAAGAAAAAAGAAAAATAATGCCCAAGCTGAACTCGTCGAACACTTGAATTTTTATTCTATTTATAATCTTGGTGATAATCCAATGCAATTCGCTTCTCAGGCCCTGAGTTGGTCCAGCTTGTCCACTGTTTTTTTTTTTTTTTCCCCTCACAAACACCAACCTCTTAAAAACACTCCAGAGAATGTCACTCTTGTGCTAAACTCAGGGTAAACAGTGGTCTAACTTCTTACATCTTTGTGACAGCCTGGGAATGACAAACGTTCCACTGTAAAGGAAAAAAAAAAGAAGAGAAATTCGTCTGCTCTACCGGAGTAACGGACAAAGCATACACATGGAGAATTGTGTGACGCCAGTAAATGATACAATAAATGTTGTATATGCAAAAGTTCATTCTGAGTGTTTAGAGTTTTGTTCTGTAGAGTCAGATAAGTTGGACATGATAAATACTTCAGCACATAGCAGTTATTGAAAACGACAGTATCTTTTTCATTGCCTTTGAATTCGGGTCTGTGATTCTTGGATGACGAAATGTTTCATTCATGCGTTAAAAAGTATGATCTAACTTTTCAGTGGAAGAGTGACGGAGCTTGTGGGAAAGGGGCTGAAAAGGGCAAAAGGCCCCAATACAGAAATGTCATACATGCTTGTCAAGTGGTATTGTAAATATGCATAAACAAAATAATAGATGTGTTACAAATCACAGAAAAAAACTTTACGTTTAAAACAACTGACACCTAGTTTATCACTGCTAACACAAAAATAAAAGTGACTGATTTGTTTTTGTCAGGTTGTGCCACATCCCTGGAGATTTGTGAAACAAATTGAACTGCGAACGTGCAGCACAGGACATTTGACAGTTTGATCTGTATCATGTTAAGGGCCTTTAAACTCCAGATTATGTTTGTAAAACAGATTAATTTTTAGCAGTACCATCTAAGCATATAGTTGCGTTTACACTAGCAAACGCAACTGTTATAATTGCTTTCATAGCGTGTTTTCACAGGTGGAAATCATTCAGACCTCATCTTGGGATTTCAATAGTAAGGAAAGGGTTAAACAACTGAACAAACGCCTTATCAAAGTTTCACAACCCGTGATCGATTCTGATGCCGGAAATATTAGCCTACGTGTCGTGCGTTTATTTTTTCAAACAATAGTGCGTATTATTTGGTCGTAAGACACCTTACTGTTAATATAAATATTTCAACTCTAGATTCACAAGATAAGAATCATTTTCATTTCTCGTGTTGTACCAAAAGTTTCACTTTCGTTTCTTCAGCTGTGAGGCTTACCTCTCCCCTCGTTCATTGGGTCGCACAAACAGCGGGTCACACACACACAACTCTCTCTTGGCCAAAATGTATGAAATGGAAAAGGAAAATTTGAAGAAATTTAGCGAGTACATCGCTCGGACTTTACGTCCTTCCTTCATCAAAGGATTCATGACCGTTTACTTGACTGAAGGTACTGCCTTTGTTTATCATCAGAACCGAAGTCAGATTCTCGATTCTTGGCATTAGATTTTGCAGGGATAACGAATAGCTGTAATTTCATGCTATTTTATATTGCTGAATTACTTGGTTAATTAGTACTTAGGATCTGAAATATCCACAGGCAGAAAAAATAAGATGCGACGCGTATTGTTTATTAGGGAGTCCACAGCATTTTAGACATTGTTTACCTGGGTGTTTTTGAACTGCAGTAGCCAGTCTGCTTTGATTTAAAGTCAAAGAAGTAGTATTCTTATCAGTTCATATCATTACCATGGAAAGTTGTAACTGGCCTGTTGGCACAGAGAGGGGATATGGAGACCACGCCCCCGCGGGGGAACGACGACCATCTGATTACAGGGAGCTAAATCACATGGTATATTTTGTGCCATCTATGATGTCTTTTAGGCTCATTAATTGCCATCTAAAATATGTTTCTACGTTGTATAGCTCTCAGTCGGACTACAGGATTGTTTCACACGTTGTTTCGCAGACTGCTTCTCGAATTCCTGTCTATCAACTTATAACTAGTGCGGAAAGTAAATTATTAATGACAGCACGAGGTTTCCTTATAGGGGTGTTGTGATGATGTCATACAGTTCGTGTTGTTACACTACAGAGACAACAGAGAGGATTTTGTCAGAGGAAGGTTCTTCAGTGACGTCAGCGGCACATATGCTGTTGGAAAAGATGTGGACGCTGGAGAAGCTTGGTTGGTTTCAGGCTTTCCTGGACGAGCTACGTGCCGCAGGTAGGATGACCATCGCGATCAAACGTACTTTCCGACAACATCGTGCATATTATACAAATTTAAAGTACCTTGTGCATATTTAAAGATGCCCAGCAGTCATTCACATAATTAACAATTTGAAACATCAAGCAGTTATATGTTATCTAATCCGTGGATTACTCTTGTTAATATTGGTGTCCTATTAGTTTGCAAAATTGTGATATGCACACTATAAAAACTCTTGGAATCTTTCGGAAATGTGTGTGTGTGTGTGTGTGTGTGTGTGTGTGTGTATGTGTGTGTGTGCACGCGCATGTTAAGGTTACACGGGTCTGTATGCAGCCATCACAAAATGGGATTTCGGGGACTTGGAGAGGATGAGGAATTATCAACACCTGCTAGAGCGGATTAGGCCATCCATTATCTATCGCATCAAACCAAACGAATTACTACCACACATGAATGACTGTCTCACACTGAGAGAATGTGAAGAAATCAATTCAGTAAGCCAAGCACAAACACCCTAACACAATCCATGACACACTCTCTCCACAGAGTTTTATCACTCTGCTCTTCTGGGTTTTGTTAAATTTGAAAGTCAGCGGCCCATCGTGCCTGTGGTTTGTTTGTTATTTTGTTTATATGAATGTGACACTCTGTAGGTTGGAATGCAGCGGGGGCAAACTGCAGCAAGCGAGAAGCTAGTGGACTGTCTTAGGCGCTCAGATAAACAGTGGTTTAAAACACTGACAACAGCTCTGTATAACTGCGATTTTCACCAGGCCCTGGAGCTGCTAGAGCACAGTATGTGCCCCACCCCCCCCGCCTCACACCCACACACTCACACACACACACACCTTTCTCTTATTGTCAGCTGTCAAATGTTTCTGTGAAAGATCTTAAACCAACATCAGTAGTTCAGCGGCCCATAAAAGCTTCTCATAGAGACCATCCACTGGAATAGCTCTTAAAGTGAAAAAAAAGTCTGTTCATAGGCTGCAAAAGTATCTTTTTGTGATAGGATTTTGATTCACAATGCATGAAATATACAAGGTAATGTTCAGAAGAGTAATGAAAATTTGTGACTCAAATTGTTTGATAATTTGGTGATGATAACAGAGCTTATTTTTCCTCTAGATGGAGATATGAAACAGGGAGAGGGCAGTGACATGAATGGAGATGCCATGAAAATGGAGAGTATGACGACAGTGTGTATTGAATACAAGGAGGAAGGGGAAAGCTATGACGGCCTGCTAAAAAGCGCCAATGAGTTAAGTTTAGAGGAGAAGCCTCATGGGTCTTCAGGTAACACAGTGCTTTTCTGTATTATCCATATGGGTGTCTCACTCAAAAAACACCTCACATTCGCTGCACTGCACCACAGATGTTTTTAATAAACTGTTCAGATGCTGGAACTACAGAGGGTGCGACTGAAGAAAAGAAGAAGCTGAGGGCCTACCAGACAGAGCTGGCCACAGCGGCTTTTAAGGGAGAAAACACCATCATCTGTGCCCCCACAGGTGTGTGTGTGTGTGTGTGTGTGTGTTTGAGATGGAGCAAGAGAGAGAGAGAGAGACTGTAAGTCTTGGATTTTGGGAGGTAGTTAGAGTATCTCTGTCAGTCTAGAATCTGATATGTGTGGGTCAGTGTGAGATTTCTGTCTCCAGGATGTTTGAAACCTTAGATCTGCTAATACATATCGGAGTTGTTGGACATAAGAATTTCTGTGAGACAGTATTTGTAAATGGAACTATAGCCATCATTTTCATATCTGTCTCTCAGGTTGTGGCAAGACCATTGTTGCCCTTGCGATATGTGAGCACCATCTGAAAAAATTTCCTGGCCAGGCAAAGATTGTGTTCATGGCAACGAAAGTGGATGTTTATGCTCAGCAATATAAACTCTTCCAGAAGCATTTTTCTCAGGACCCTGAAGTCAGGTATTAAGAGAAATGTAAACATCGACAGGGAAAAGTAAGTATTATTTTGAGTATGCTGGTCCACAGCCTCTGGAGACTCACTGTATTTATTCTTTGTGTGTGTGTGTGTGTGTGTGTGTGTACGTGATGCAGGATCACTGGTGTGTGTGGTGACATGGACTCACTGTCCATGAAGGTGGTCATTGAGAATTATGATATTGTGGTGCTGACACCTCAGATCCTGGTGAATGCACTACAGAAGGATGAGGTGCCCTCACTGGAGGTCTTCACACTACTCGTGTTCGATGAGTGTCACAACACCACAGGGAAACACCCTTATAACATCATCATGACCACGTACCTGGACCAAAAACTCAGCGGCAAGAGCACCAGGCTCCCTCAGGTGGAGAGCTTTTCTGCTCTTTATTATAGCCATCCTTTTCGTTGATTCAGGTTGATTCCATATGTATTCTTTTGTTTTTTATTTTTTTTAAATTTCATATTATTTGTTTTCATTTTATTGTTATTGCTTGTTTATCTGTTTGTTTTCTGTACATTTGCTATTTATTCATTTATATACCTATCACGTTCAATTCTAGGCTTGAGCATTTTTGTACGTATGCTTGATGTTTCACTGACATCTCATTGGAATTTCGCTGAGGATTCTGAGATCTCATTGAAACTTTGATGTAATTCAACTGACACTTGTCAGAGGTCTGGTCCAGATCAGACTGAGGTGATTCTCCTGGGTAGACTGATCAAAGAGGCTCGTTCAGCACCCCGGTTAAATTCTCTCTCACCTTGGTTTTTTTTTTCACCTCTCACTGTTCTCTATCATACAGATAGTGGGTCTGACAGCGTCGGTCGGCATTGGAAGCTTTAAGAGCCAGGCAGAGGCAGAGAATAACATCAGTCTGTTGTGTGCTAGTCTAGACGTCAGAAACATCTCCACCGTGACTGAGCACCTGGGCGAGCTGAGATCGTATGTGCACACACCTGAAAAAGGTTCATGCAGAGGCTTCCTGTTTAAAAGTCCTATACAACCGCTGTGTGAATTGTCTTCTTACAGATGTATGATTTGAATTGTCACCTGAGAGATGCTTGATTTGAGTCACCATCTGAGAGATGTTTGATTTGAATCGCCTTCTGAGAGATGTTTGATTTGAAACGTCACCTGAGAGATGTTTGATTTGAATCGCCATCTGAGAGATGTTTGATTTGAATCATCATTTGAAAGATGTTTCATTTGAAACATCACCTAAGAGATGTTTCATTTGAATTGTCACCTGAGAGATGTTTCATTTAAATTGTCATCTGAGAGATGTTTCATTTGAAACGTCAACTGAGAGATGTTTGATTCTTGTGCAGATTTTTTTTGGGCAGAACAACGCTCTTCTGACCCCTTCACCAGAATTATCACCAACATCATGAGCATCATAGAGGGACTGGCTAAAACAGTCTACGACATCGGTACAAGAGACAAGAACCCTGCTTCCTTTACATCTTTTATCTCTCTGTACACACTGCCTTTTTATTTAACATATCTGTAATTTTATATATACCCTATAAAACTTTGATGTGATATGAGGCGATGCATAAACCATTTAAATAGAACTGTGGTTAACTTATAAACATGGAAAACTGTGTTTTGTGTTTTTTCTCTGGACATTTCTGGTGCAGCTGAATTTTACGTTTCTGTCTCTCAGACAGTCTGTCGAACATTCAGAACCGCGAGTATGGGTCTCAGAAGTACGAACAGTGGATTGTGGATGTGCAGAAGCACTGCAAGGTTCTGCGGCTGAATGATCCAGAGGAGGAGAGCAGAGTGTGTAGGGCTCTGTTTAACTTTACTGAGCACCTGAGGGTAAGAAATGCATTAGAAAATGAGTGAAACGGTTCCATGAAAAAATGAAATGAAAAAATGTAAAATTGTTTAGACTGAATAAAGAACATCACGGACTGAAATGTTTCTTCAATCAGAAATACAATGACGCGCTGATCATTAATGAAGATGCTAGGACCAAAGATGCCCTGGAATACCTGGATACATTTTTCCAGCAAGTCCGCTCTGCTGGTTATGAAGAGACAGAGAGAAAACTGACCGGCTATTTTGACGGTACATTTCTTTTTTCTTTTTTTACCCGTTTCATATTCTCTGTATACTATTTTGATCCTGAATGAGGATATTTCTCTGTTCGTTTGAGTGTAATATTCAATTTTGAGAAGAAAATGTCTATGGAGCATTAGCAAACGGTTCTAATGATAGTAATATGATCAATCCGGCATACTTTCCCTCAGTGGGGTAGAGCTGCAGTTTCCTGTATTCTGAGGGCAGTATTGCATATCTGTTAGTTGTATGTTTGGGAATGCTAAACCTTGTTTTCCTCTGCAGCTCAGAGAGAGCAATTGCTAACTTTGGCCAATGGAGGGCAGCAACAGAACCCCAAACTTGAGGTTCTGCAGTACATCCTGGATGAAGAGTACCACAACAATGACCAGACACGGACAGTACTCTTCGTTAGGACACGAGCTCTCGCTGATGTGAGTCTGCACCACGCACACACTCACACACTCACACATTCACACACACTCACACAGGTTACATGGCCACAGGCCAAAGTGAAACATCATCTGTAAAATTCTGTATTAGATGGCAACATTAAAAATACTATAATTATGTTCCTTCCTTTGTTCAAAACCCTTATTATAAAGCGTATAGGATGATCATGACATCAGGTAAAGTGACCGTGTGTTTTTGTGTGTGTGTGTGTATGTTGAAAAGGCCCTTAAAAAATGGATCGAAGAAACTGACTCCTTAAAGTTCCTAAAGCCGGGAGTGTTGATTGGACGAGGAAAGAGACCGCATCTGATTGGCTCAGGTATATTTCACACGCACACATACACACTCAAACACACACACACACACACACACACACACACACAAACACACACACACACACAGAGTAAAGTTTTCTCTTGTGTATTGTAGGAATGTCATTGACATTGAAGAAGGATGTGCTGGAGTCATTCAAAACTTCAGACCAGAGTAAGATCCTGATTGCCACCTCAGTGGCTGACGAGGGCATCGATATCCCACAATGCAACCTTGTGTTAATGTATGAGTATGTAGGCAACGTGGTCAAGATGGTGCAAGTTCGAGGTAACGCTTCAAGAAATCTACAAGTAAACTGTGAATCCCATGAGTCTCTGCGTTGTCTTAGTGCATTCTCTTTTTCTGTTTCTATTTCTATTTCTGTGTTTGTGTGTGTGTGTGTATATGTGTGTGTGTGTGTGTATGTGTGTGTATGTGTTTGTGTGTGTGTGTGTGTGTGTATGTGTGTGTGTATGTGTGTGTATGTGTGTGTGTGCGTGCGCATGTGTACACGTATGTTGTGGGACAGGTCGAGGACGAGCGCAGGGGAGCAGATGTTTTCTCATCTCCAGCAGAAAGGAGCGAATTGATAAGGAGAAACTGAATATGGAGCGTGAGAAACTCGTGGAGAAGGCCATCAAATGCTTGCAAGCTTCACCTGAGAATCTGCACGCTAAGGTAAAACTCCTAATGGATACTCCCAGGATGAATGGAATCTTGTTTCAGCTGGAATGCCTCATTCTAAATTAACGTTTGTGATATCATATGGAAAAGTTTAAGGGCTGTCTTAAATCCATTACCATAGATTAACATATATGTACGTGCCTTTGTGATTGTGTTGACAGATGTTCCCCAAGACATTGTTCAGGAATTATATCACCTTTTTTTTATCAATTTAAATTCCTGTAGGAACTTCATGGCTCGTTGTAAATGTTTCATCTCTGATGTTCAGGTGGATTTGTTTCAACGAGAGGAAAAAGCCAGAAGGGATCTGGAGAAGTTGAGTCCAGGGAAACCTCGAACAAAAGGCAGTTATGAGCTCCTCTGTTGCAAATGCAAAAAATTTGCATGTTTGAATGATGATCTGAGAGTCCTAGAGGTATGGCCTTTCACTTCTAATCCATGTCATAATCCATAATCTGTGATCCGAAATCAGGGCCAGACAACTATGAGATTGTATTCAATGACAGTGTTCGTGTATCTTTTACATTAGTACACAGCTTTTTTTGTTTAATCACTTACAATGGAGAGGGATGTTTGAAATCTGCCTGAAAATGGCAGGTTGTGCGTTACATATCTGACATGTCTTTCACATGTCATCATCTCTCTTTTTCTTTGTTATTTCTCGTTCTCGCCCCCTCTCAGAAATCTCACCACATCATATTGGACCGCTCCATCTTTAAACGCTGCGTTACCAAACCGCACCCCAATCCTAAAAGCTTCTGCGGGATCCAGAAAACGGAGAAGATGGCCTGCGCTGGGTGCCAGCACGACTGGGGCATCATCGCCTCCTACATGAATATCCAGGTACTGCACTGATCTGCGGTATCTGACAAACTTGTTTTTGCTTTGACTTAGAACATTTTTGCTGTGCTTTGTCAATAGAAGAATAGTCGAAGTGCACAGAAGAAGTGTAAACAGATCAACGTGTACATCCTCCACTAAAAAAAAACTGACTACACATCACCTGAATATACATGTGCTATGTGCTGTTGCCCTCTGGTGATGTCATACAGATAATCCATACAGGATGGTTCTGTAGCAAAAATGGATAACTCTAACATAAGCACAAGTGAGATTCTTACAGAATCAGTTTGTATTGCCAGTGCAGATCCTTTAAATGAATTAGTGACCATTCTTCATCATGACGAGATTCTCAATTATAATGAAAATAGCCCTCTAATTGCAGGACCTGCCAGTGGTGAAGATAGAAAGCTTTGTAGTTCAAGACCGTGCCACCCGAAAACAGCTTTACTTCAGGAAATGGCGAGATGTGACCTTTACCATCAAACCTTTTGACATGACAGAGATGACAGCTGACAGATGGGGACCAAGAGAGCAGTGACTGAAAAAAATGAGAAAAAAAAAATGAGGAAACCAGAAATCAATAGTTACATTCTGATTTTCTTAGGTGGCTTTATGTGTCTTAAAATCTGTGCTAATTAATTCTGTCTGTGTGTGTGTGTGTGTGTGTGTGTGTGTGTGTGTGTGTGTAAAAACTGATTTTAGTAGTCCTAAAGTAGTTGTCTAATAGTTTACCATTTTAACCCATGTTTTGCCTTCTTTTTTGCAACACCTCTGTGGGAGCAAAATGTAATATGTTGCATATTTGTTATGTTATGTTATTTTTTTCTACTGATTTCATGATGAAGTGAATCATTGATGGTGAATATGCGTTGTCAGCTGCACTGCATCAAGGCTATCAGGGTTATTGTTCATATTTGAAACTATTCTTTCATAACTGTAGCAATATCAATTCTATTGTTTATTATAATAATCTTATCCCATATCTAAGGCAATTGCAATGTGCCATTCAAATCAGCTGACGAAATTCCTGATGTAAAGAAACCAGCAATCAAGAGTACAAGGCCTTGGTTTATGCAAAAGATGAGCAACCAGCAGGGGTCTCCTCTCTCTCGCTCTCTCTCTCTCTCTCTCTCACTCACACACACACACACACACACACACATACACTCTCACTCACTCTCTCTCTGGATTTGAATCAGATGCTGAGTGAAGTAAAGGCATCCTTCTCTCTCAAACCCTCCCACACAGGACTACATGTCATTGTTATTCATGTTGCCTAGCAACAGGGGAATCGTCATGGAGGCCCCTACAATAAGAGGATGACATGTACAATGATCTGCAGTGAGACGTCTCGCAGTGAAATATTCCACCGCCATCTTTTTTTTTTTTCTTTACCCTCAGTCCTTAAAATACAGTCTATTTTCCCATTGGATTTCTATGAAGTGAATTTGGTGTCGTTGCTAAAAGCACACTGGGTTGTATATGGTACTAATTAAATAAAGTGCAGCGATGCTCTGGGGCAGTTGTCCCCAGAAAGAAGATCCAAGGAGATATGATGCAACCAAACAATGAACGCACTGCTCTCCCATGGCCACCCATCTCTGCCCTAAAACTCCTCCACACTAACTTTGTGTGGCTTTACCTTTGCCATTAACTCAGTGTAGAATGAAAATCTGGTCCTTATGCAGTTTATGTTTATGCAAAATGCAGTGCATTTTACTAAGCTAAAATGATAAGGAAAAACACACTAAAGAGCCTAAGCAATCCAAAGATTTTTTTAAAATGTCATTTGATTGACAGACCAATACCTTTTCCTAACAGTCTTTTATTAATCAAGACAGTAAGGTGTCACAACAGCAATGTACAAAGTTTTTTTTTCTTTTTTAATACTTATCATTAAAACCAAAAACACATTTTCTACCCATGCAACAATAAGTGTAAGAACCGTGAGAAGGTTCCAAATATTTCTGTGACACTGGTAAGACGCTGGCCACCGAGAGTCCATCCGACAGTCCAGAAACAAGTTTGTAAATGAGTCCATGACTATTTCTGAGCAGATTCCCACAGATTTGGGCTGAATTCAGAGTTTTACTGATCCATCTGTCCCAGGAGAAGATGCCCTCAATGTTCTCTCTCTCTCTCTCTGTCTCTCTCATCCTTCCATTTTCTTTTGTTTCTCCACTTTTCATTCTTCTCTTGTTCTGCTCATTGCTGCCTTGCTTCGTTTGTCTTTTGTGTTGAGATGTAGGATCGAGCTGAATCATAGAGAAACACTGAACAAATACCAGAGTCTAAAAAACACGCCTCCAACTTGCACGCCTGTGACAGCAAGCTTAAAGATCCAGAATCAGGGGCAAGGCAAGAGTAAGTTTATGTGATTTTTAAGGAAGAATCACAAGGAAGTGTTTGGGGGGTTTGGGTAAAAGAGCTGACTGGATGTTAGCGTAGAGTGAGTTTTAAGGAAGGCATTTGAATTCTAGGAAGGGGTGAGTTTTAGGGTTAGGCTACAGGACAGAGGGTAGGTAGAGGTATGGGAATATCAATCTATCTTGGCAGATACAAATACGTATCAAGGCAAGCAGAACTAACAATGGGGTTTAATGCCAGAGAAATGGCAGCAGTGTCTCTCAAACTAACCTTATGAGCAAGATGCCCACAATACTGGCACTCTCCTGCTCACATTGTTCATGCCACGGCCCATCTGAGAGGTCCTTTTCTTTTTTGGATAAGGGCATGAATTCCTGATCCTCGGTGAGTATGTATGAAAAGATCTGATCAGTGTCTTTGTGCAGTTCTGTTATGGTCAGGTCCTGGGATCGTTCTCTCAGAAAAACCAGCGGAAGGTGTCTGCTCCTCCAACGGATGGTGCCCGCTGTGAGGAAGAGAAAAGGTGTCAGATCAGAGAGAGGGACTCATGAATGAAAACTGAAAATGTGGGAATTGTGATGGTATCTCTGCACCTGAGCGTGTGAACAATGTGAAAACTGGAGAGAAGAGAGAGAGAGAGAGAGGGAGGAAAAGCAGTAAGGGTAGGCTGAACACAATAATCAGGGATTAAATGAGCATGTCACACACACATTGTGCTGTAAGACTGCTGAGAAGTCTCAGGCAGCGATCCAGTTTTGGTCAAAAGTGTTCATCCTGAGGGATGCCATTACCTCATTGTAGCTATTTGAATATCAGAGACGATAAATACAATTAAAACATATATACACACACGACTCTATTTACCTTAGGTCTACGTAAATACACCCTTGACCATTTCGGGACCCTAAAATGTTTAATTCCTTATAAACTGGTGTATTTCCATCCAAACACCAACATCTACTCATTCATGACACCACATCATTTCCATAACACCTTTCTGTCTTTCAAAAGTTGAGAGAGAAGAAAGGACTTTATGACAGATTTTATGATAGACACGAGGACAGGTAACATGAATAAACAGGCAAGATATTTAAAAATTAACAATATCATTTCAGTATGTAATTAATTGTGCAAAAACATCTCTCTGGTAAACCAGCTGCCTCTAATACAGTATGGATGACTTTGCTGCCTAGAGCTATATTGATCAGGACTGTAGCCATGCCAAAACCCATCTTAATCACAGTAGGCGAAATCACTCAACCATTCACATCTGTCCAACATCCACTCAGTTATATTTAGTAGTCCAGGATACTTTTTCTTTTCTGGGACAGGGAAAGTTCTGTCAGCGTTGGTCAGGTTTAGGTATACCCAGCAGAGAGGATAAGTCGACCAAGCTGTTTCTCTGACTGAGTATTTCATAGAACTTGCAGTATGTTGCCTCATCTCTCCTCTCTGGAACTCCCCACCCTACTGAATATTCACAGTGCTCGGTAATGTGTGTGTGAGTGTGTGTGATAGACCTTGCAGTCTCCTTTTTTCAAGCTGTTTGGTGGCTTGATGCCAACTGGAGAGTAGTATGGGATATGACCCTACTCGCCTCCTGTATCCTCCTGCCAGCTCCCTCTTTCTCTCTCTCTGTGTGTGTGTGTGTGTGTGTGTGTGTCTCCCTTTCACTGGCCTTGTGGTGGATTGGCTGATGAGTAATTAGACGGGTGTGCGCCAAGGCTCGGCAGTAGTCCAAACCCACTGCCAAACAGAGACCAATTATAGCATTGAGAGAAAATGAGGGGGTGTGATGGAGAGAGGGGTGGGGGGGGGGGGGGTTGTATGTCTGAATGTGAGAAACAGATAGAAAACAACAAAAAAGAAGTAGATAGGAAGACAGACCTCCAACATAGTCCCTGGTTTCTTCTTTAGCTCCTCACACTTTCTGAACTTGCAGATCTGATGGCCCGTTTTCCTGTTCCGGCAGCTGCTGCACACGCCACAGTTGATAAGTCGCCTGCAGGGGGCGCACACGCCACAACGCTTCCTCTTGCGTTTGGCTGCTCCGTTCCCACCGCAGCCCCCATTAGTGTTGCCCCCACCAGTGTTGAGCGTAGCTGGTGAACCCGAGCAAGACCCCGTGCCGCCGTGCTGACAGTCTCCCGCTGCGTTGGCCATCTGGAACGCGCTGTCTGACACCGTTGCTGCCGGCGACACTCCTGAGTGCAGCGTCGTCATGACAATCACCCCCGGGGGCAGCGAGAGACCCCCGAGCGGTGGGATTCCACTGAACGTCCCCCCACGCTCTGCCTCCCCAGCGCTGGTGGCTGCTGCCACGGGGACAGACGGTGGGCACTTTAACTGGCTCATGCACTCCGCCCCTGGCACTGGAAGGCCGCGGCATGGCTCTGCCCCCAACTGTGAGAGGAAGTTGTCAGGCGCCATGGGTAGAGAAGAATCGGTGGGTGGGCCGTGTTTGCCATGTTCATGCATGTTCACGGGTTCGGCCCGGGGCATAGCAGTCCGGTGGGGGGCGTTAACCGCCGGATTAACGGCCGGCTTGCGCCCCCACAGCATGGCGTTATCGCAGGGCCAAGCAGGCATGGCCGAGAGGCGTGCGCTGGGGAATATGGGCGTGGCGATGCGGGCGATCTTGGCGGCGGCCTGAGGGAAGGGGGCGGTACCCGAGGCGGCGGCAGCGGCTGCGGCGGCGGCACTGGTTTTGTAGAAGTTGGCGAAAGAGCGATAACGCTCCATCTGAGCGCTGTAGTCCAGAACAGGGTTCACGCACGACTCCATCTGCAGCGAAAAGTCGGAGCCGGGCGTGTGGGTGTGGCCGTGGGTGTGGCCGTGAGCATGACTCTCCATGCACACACCACTGCTCATATTCGCCATTGGAGTGCACAGGAGTTGATACAATCACCCATCCACGGGAGTGCCTCTGTGGAGGGAGCAAGAGAAAGACAGAGAGAGAGAAACTTGTGAGAATGGACCTGGAGAACATATCCACTTCTTCATCTGTACCGTTGAAGCTAAAGTTTTCTGATAGTCAAAGGCAGTCTGTATGGGGAACAGGTCAACCATCAAAGACAAGTTGAAGACAACTACACCAGACAGTTAGCCTACTGTTTTTTTTTTTTTCTTTCTGTTTTGTAGAATGCCTCTCTGCAACTTCATATTCCCTGTTCATTAAACACTAATAATTGTAATTATTTTCATTTGAAATGTTCACACATTGGATAATAACTGTATCCCTGAGAACAAGTTCAGACTGACCTGCAAAAAAACAGTGCAGTAACACTAAAGCTTAGCCTATTGCTTTAAACAGCAAAAAAAAATATATATTTAAAATATATTTAAACCTTTTATTGTGATAATCTTTTCATTCTTTTCACTCTCTCAGTTATTCAGAGAAACGCTATGGCTGCCAATTCTATTAACTTCACCACTTTTAAAAATCTAATTTTCAACGTAAAATACAAAACTATACACGAATAAAAAATAATCAACAAACAGGCATCATCCAAAAAACTTCAGCTGAGTCAAAATAACCAAAAACAAAAAAAAAATCCTGACAGAGAGACAGAGAGAGATAGCTGCGGCCAGCACCTGCCCCCTCCCGTCGCCTAGAGCATCAATTACGGTAATTACTCTCCGTCTGCAGCAGCGGGGACACGCGGATCAGAGGTCATTAACAGAAAACAGGGGAGGGCGCGAAACCGGACACAGCGGTGCAATTAACGGCGACGGATTAATTCAACCGCCCGTCTCTCGCGGCGTCACCCCCGAAGAGAGAGAGAGAGAGAGAGAGAGAGTGAGAGAGAGAGAGTGAGAGTGAGAGAAAGGTGGGGGGAGGGGAGGTAGGGAAAGCATGCATCAAAAACAGCAGGAGGAGGGGGAGGGAAAATGGACGAGCTTCACCTACCAGGCTCTCGTCGCCTCACGAGCCTTAATGCACAGCATCACTGCGCGCCAGCGCGGCAAGCATCTAGAACACGTCGGAACATCCGAAGCGGACGCACGGTGTATCGTTCAAAACAATAGAGTCCCTTTTTAGTGGCTACCGTGCAGCAGCAGTGCTAAATACCGAGACTAACGGGAATAATAAATAATATTGACGCCGCCACCAACGCACCGTCCTCAGGGGCGGGTATGGGTGACGGAAGGGTAGACGGCTCCTCCCGGTGTGTGTGTGTGTGTGTGTGTGTGTATGTGTGTATGTGTGTGTGTATGTGTGTGTGTGTGTGTGTGTGTGTGTCGCTGCGTGTGGCTGACGGGGTATGAGGCGAGGAAGCGCCGATGCGGACACCTACTGATCATTGGCTGTAAATTGCTGTGGAGGCACGGGAGGCGCGAGGCGGCGACCGGGTGACATACGGGGCTCGCCGTGGGGGAAAACGGAGGGTAATTCGTGTGAACTCCGAGCTCTAGTTTTTCCACAGCCCTGCTCTGCCAATACACGAATTAGACCTATTAATCACAGCTCCCGGGCGCGAGTAATTTCTAGGACGCTTTTTGGAATTTTGCGGTTCATTACGAACTCGTTACATTAATTACCCCTTAGGAACCAGTAATTAAAACGAAATGGTGCAGTGACTGAGAGGCGGTGTCCCGGTAGAATTATTGCCTGTGGGAGAGTGTGTGTGTGTGTGTGTGTGTGTGTGTGTGTGTGTTTCATCAGTGATGACAGCATTTTATTCCACGGAGCAGGTGCTTAGACTCGACGCCGTATTTTTCAGCTGCCATTTGTTCGTATTGACATTTTAGCAATCAATAGGTTTTTGTCAATATAAATACAGACATTTACGAAGTGCAGTAATTGAGATGTGTGCACTTAGGGGTTAGTGGGTACAAAGGTCAATCTGCTTTGTGCTTGGGTCACAAGCGCTTCGACCCGACACAAGGGAACGTTTACTTAAGATTACGTTTCCATGACAACGCCCAAGGAAACTGACCGAGCCGCACAGAGGCAGTCGTGTTATGACTGCGTCTCACGTCGTTAACCCTACACTGACACAAACCGTTGCCTTCACTAATGTAGTTATCAGACGCGGTGGTTATAAAGCCTCTAGTTTGTGAAGGCGGAGGCGGTATGTCTCTCCTAGGGTAATGAAAAGCGATTCGCTTTGAGTCTTTTCGCAGTAAAGTACCCTATAAACGCCCAAAAGACAGGTATGAAACGACCGTCCACCGGATAACGAAGCGTTAATGAAACATCTCCACGAGGTGGCGATATTTGACTACGCAAAACAGAGGGGGAATACTGTATTGCCCTCACTCCGTGTACCCCAGTATAGTCTGTGACGGGACGCTTTCTCTTAAACAAAAAATGAGGCCACTAAAACGTGGATTTGCTCCACCAATAAACCGTGTCTTTAAGTTGTTTAACTTTGTTTGTTTCTTAACAGTTCACTTGTTTGATTTTTGCTCGAAAACATATCCATACTGTTTAATCATTAACATTAGATACCTGCCTGTGTGCCAGTACAGCATTTATGTCTGAGTCAGTGTACCTGCCATTATTCTTTGGACAATAAGAAACAACACAGAAATTAATTTAAATGAATAAAAAAAACGTTGTTGTTGCGCTGGATATTTGCATGTGACCTTAAATCTAACTTTATATTCAATCAAATGTCTTAAATTTCAGTAGTTCGTTGAAAACCAATAACTGAGGCCCACAAAGTGGAGCTGGACACATTTAGTGTGTGAATGAATGGAGGGTTTTTGTTCTCTCTGTCTCTGTCAAACACTAATCCCACATTCTGCTTTCACATACCTCCATGTCACGAGACCATGGGTCAGCTCACCTGAGAACACAGCACACATTTATCTGCCTGTTGATTTTATGGTGACAGGAACCAGACATGTGAGGTTACACACACAATTACACAAATGCACATTTACACATATTCACACTCAAACACACAATAGTGCTTGCTAGTATTTCTGAGGTATGCAACTGGATTCTGGCCAATTTGTTACTCATCAGTTGAGTATTTAGCACTCTCTCTCTCTCTCTCTCTCGCTCTCTCTCTCTCTCACACACACACACACACACACACACTCACACACAAGTCTTTACTGAAGAGAGGCTGAAGCCTCCAGGACAAATGTGAGGAAAACAGACAGACAGGAGAACTGAGTGGGAGTCAGATGAGCGGATGTTGTAATGCATGGGAGTCAGGATTGTACACAATCCCTGCAGTACATACTAACCAAAAATAACAGGCTGCATTTACAACAGCACTAAACATTCCATTTATACTGCAACATTCCATACATTTGCTACGGTTACTGTCTATGCTCTATCACAACACTTTATGTGCTCGTGGTTTACACTCTGTCTTTACTTCACTACAATGTGCCTGTGTTTTGTTTTGTTTTTTGTCTATAGTACTATAATCCACCATTTCCATCCTACAATTTCTACTATATTACAAAGTGCATTACACTACTGCAGTTTGCCTTACAGATTCTACAGAGTCTTTATGCCATATCTATAATATCCAACACCATGTCCCATATTATATGCTATATTCAGTATACTGCTACACTGTACTACACTGATTAGACCCTAGAGGTGAATGTAATATGTATATAATCACAGTCTATGCTTTGTTCAACACTACATGACAACATGAATATTTTGTAATCTTCATCACAGGTATCCCAACTGCCCAACTGCTTGCATTTATGTTTATGGAAAATGTAATTTTTGTTATGAGTAATAACTTTTTAACTTCAATGTCGTGTTTACAGTGCCCACACACCCACTAGCTGAAAATCTAAATGCTAAAAAAAAAAATCAGCCACATGTGTAGGAGGACAAGGAGACAGTTAAAATGACAAAATATAAGTAGCCGAGAATTTTATTGACAGTAAACCCTCAATCTAACATGTCAACGTCTGTTGAATTAATGAGCTCTGCTTTGTAAATTTATTTTTTATACATTTAATTTAATACATCTCAACGCATCTTCCCGGAAGAGTGAGATAATGAATGAACTGAGACTTTGACACTTTGTGTAAGAAAAAGAGGGAAAAACATCGGCGTCAGGTCAAAGCTCTGTGCCATGCATTCATGTAAGACGTTCTATTTTTACAGTTTGCAGTTTTCTTCTTTCCATCGTTGCAGCAAAGAAGTAAATAAAGAATGCAAGCTTACTTTTTTCACTTTTAAAAGCTTGTTGTTCTAGTTATTCCACTGTCCTGATTTTACATGTATTAAATATCAGGCTATTCAGTACTGAACACATATTGCCTGGGATGTCTTTGTATCTGCCAGACTAATGACAAAAGAAGAGTGCAATGCCCTTGAACATGTGTGAAAAGTGTAATGTCTATTCTATCTTGTCGTGAAATGGGTATAAAAATCCACGAATTCTTCAGTGTGTTATTCTGAAAAAAAAGCTAGTGAAGTTTGTTCCTTTTGTTCAAGACTCGGTTGTTTAAATTTCAAGCCATGCAGACGCGCGCGCTATGTGAAAATGTACAGCTCGTTTAAAAACGAGTGCAGAAACGGCTTTACAACGTGCGGAGCAATCACTACAACAAACTTGCCGACGATCTCTCCTCATCAAATCTCAACTGGTGGATTTGTTTCTCTTGATTGCTCGAACACTTGTTTTGAAACAGCGTTTACAACTGTTTTCTGCTCCCCAAAAGCCAGTATTGCAATAAACACTGTTCCAGTTCGGTGAATGAAACTAATTTACACGAAATCTGATTATTATGTAAGTTATACACGTCTAACATAGAAATGGCCCGTAAACACAAACATCTCCTTCGATGAAAACAATTAATACGTTTGGAAAAATGTATCCTCCGTTATTGGTGAACATCAACAGCTGTGTTTCTCTGGGAGGTTTGTACCATGGACCGACGCTCGCACTCGTCGTGAAAAATCTGACGATTGACGGATCTCCTTGTGAAATACTAAAAGTCACGACTTCGAGATGCCTGTAGTTTCAACAAAATGCCCTTCTTATAAATGACTGCATGTTTAATTGCAGTGAGTCATTCGAGAATACCTAGTGAACGCAATATCGTCCCCACATAATGATTTCTAGCTATTTGGCTAATAATTGGCTTGCAATTATTGAACACGGCACGTTTGCGCCACATACTCAGCACAGAGATCACGCTGTGCCCTCATAGGCCAGAATGGATACAGTTATATCTGCAAGTTGATTGCATTGGGTAAAAATAATTACAGAAATCCTCCTAAGACGCTCAGTGTGTCGTCACGGGAGCATAAACTTCAATCTATCGGCAATGCAGAAAATCAAGCTGAGAGTGCAGACAAAATACTTTGTTGTAAAAACTGAGAACAATATAGGCCACATCCTGTGGGCTACATGAGAATTGTTCACAAATTCTATGACAGCTCCTCTCTTTCTTCTCTTCGTCCACCCATCTTTTACCCAATTCGGTGAGGAACTCAGAACTTGAGCGCACGTGGTTATGGAGTGATTAACTGAGAAGTTTTGCAAAAGTTTCTGTTTTACACGGTCAAGCAGAGATGGCTGTTTGTATAGTTAATTGATTTTTCATCAAAGAATTGCGTTTACTTGTTTTGCCCCAAAGTGCTCAAAAGCTGAATGTTGTGTAAAAAACATAAACAGGGATAAATTAAGAATTTATAAGTAATAAGTAAGCGATAAATAGTTGCTGACACATTTTGCTAGAGGATGTTACAGTTGTTCTCGTTTGGGTTTTGGTTTCGACTGTCTGAGACACAGCGGCATTCCAATAATCTCAGTAACCGCAAAATCCTTCGAGAAAACAAACCAGAAGAAACATGTCTGCTTGATGGATTCCCTGTTGAACCCTCTAAAAAATCATCACATATTCTGACTTTTCTTTGATCTAATTTTTTCAAATTCTAAACCAGGACGGGTCATGAAAGGAGCGAATGCTCTCCTTTAAAAGACACAATGATGGTCTGTATTTTCGCATACGTTCCGCTTCTTTTGTCTTGCGGACCATCATGGGTCTTTTTCGGTGTTTCCTGCGCTCCACCACTTCCACCTTGCCTACTAATTCCATGCAAATGGAAGCACGCTCCATCGCGGAATGAATGCGCCTCTGGCAGCCTGCTGCACGGCAAGTCTGTGGCGCAAACTCTCTCTCTCTCTCTCTCTCTCTCTCTCGCTCTCGCTCTCTCTCTCTCTGTTTCTCTCTTTCATCCAGACACCAGACTGTGACTTTGAAGGAGCCAGGTTCAGTTCTTCAATGTTACTGTTACGCGCAGCATGATCGAATCCATGCTATGTAGGGCAGAGCTTTACATATTACGTGAAACGGACCTTTATGGAGCTTTATCCATGCTTCTACTTTTCGGCGCGTGTGAAGGGAACGGGGAGGACTGAGAGACTTCCCGCACAGCGCACGCCGAACGTAGCACAGAGAGCGACAGGAAAGAACCCTATAACGAGATACTAACCCAACTTCATCACCTTCTTGTTATCGAGAGGTGGCATTGATAGCTTTTGCTCTGGCGAAGCACCAGTGCGTATCTTGTGAACTCATTTTGGATATTTTCAGAAGCTTGACTGAGTGAGAAGGCTCTTTAGAATGGAAACATGGATAAAGTTAATGCTAATTGCCTCAGTCTGCTTTTGTAAAAGCGCTGACTTCGAGAAGAGGTAAGTATTTGAATAAAAATGATACATGTTGACAAGGGTCACTGAAAACACTAGGTTAATTAGACAGTTGCGTTTGTCTCCTTTCCAGCTTGGTCCCATGGCGTAATTTGATAGTCATGTCAAGTCATTCTCATTACGAGTTTAATGTTAAACCAGGTAAATGATTTGAACCACACAGCATCGTGGAATACAGAAAAGTGTAATGTTTTAATCAGCTGTGAGCTGAAAATATGCACCGTGCTTGGGAAGTACATTTTTTCTGAATGAGCCGAGAGCAACAGGACATGACAGCTCATCATGTTGCCAGGTAACTCAAGTCCAAACAGGAGTAGGGCAAAAATATGTGTGGTAGATGAGATAAATCGCCCGGTGTAACTCAACAAGGCCATCAGCCCATGATAAAAAAAAAACAAAAGCCCGGAAATCTCTGACGGGATCAGATAATTTGCTGAGTCAAAATAAAGCAAGAGCTGGCTGGCTCAGGAGAAACTCGTCCTCGTAATTTGGAATCTGTCATTTGATTCGTTTTAGACGTAAATGATGCACTCTTCCCAGTGCTTTGCCCTTAAAGAGATTTATGTGATTTTTTTAATCTTAGTCTAATCCGTCAATGACTCTCTCATTCTCTCCCTTTCCCTCTTTCTTTATGTGAGGTTGTGTGTATTCACTGTGGTCTCCATGGACCACACACGCGCGCGCGCGCACACACACGCACACACACGTCTAAAAAGTTCACAGTTAGGATAAAACTAAGAGAAAATATCCAAAAATAACCGGAACATTAAAATGAAGTTTTGAATGCTCTCTCTAGGGATGCATTTTTATTGTGGTGTTAGGTTAGTGTGCTTTACTTGAGCGAATTGAAAACTCATCACTGACTGCTGTTGGAAGCA
>NC_044499.1:36210814-36223314 GCF_902362185.1 Chanos chanos | reverse complement strand
TGGAAAATGGAAATGTTTAATGCTTAACTTGTTCTCTCTCTCTCTCTCTCTCTCTCTCTCTCTCTCACTGTGTCTGTCTGTCTCTCTCTTTCTCTCCCTCTTTCTCTGTAGACGTGAATGAGTGTGGTCTTAAGCCTCGGCCCTGTAAACACAGATGTATGAACACTATCGGAAGTTATAAGTGCTACTGTCTGAATGGCTACATGCAGATGCCTGATGGAACCTGCAGAAGTGAGCGCTTTATTCTGTTCCCATGAAGGCTGAATTTTTCCAGCGATTTTTATTTACCATTACAAGCTATATGAAAACATTCCTTGCAAGTCACGCTGGATGAGAGTGTTTCCTAAACGAACGAAATTTTAACTGTAATTTTAAATACTCCTGATCAGAATCTGATACAGAATCCTGTGATAAAAATAATCTGTGCGTACATCTTTCTATGTGTCTTTCTTTGATATATGTCTGTGTATGTATGTGTGTTTGTGTGTCTTTGCAGATGCCCGCACCTGTGCGATGGCAAACTGTCAGTACGGTTGTGAGGTCATGAAGGGTGAGGTGAGGTGTCAGTGTCCGTCTCCAGGGTTACGGCTGGGGCCAGACCGCAGGACCTGTGTGGGTGTGTACCCTCTTGTCGCCTCCATAAGACTTGCATAAATATTAGTACTTACTGCTAATGAGTGGTCAATGGTACTATCTCAGAGTCTTTGAGTGTGAAAGGTGTTGTGGTGTGATAGGCCGGCTATTCTCTCCGGTTAGTCTCTCAGCCTGGTTTGTTTCCCAGTTTGTTAATGTGAGGATAATAAAGGAGAAACAGCTCAGCTATTCCTTTTATAAGAAAAGGGCCAAAGATCTTTCAAATGTTAGACTTGCAACGCAGCATTGTGAAATATTTAGGTGACGTAAAGTGCATGAAGAGTTGGCAGGGCAGAGTAAAGACTGGAGAATACTTAATGAATGAAGGAGGGAAGAAAACAGATCATATTCTTTTCAAGTTAGTTATTTAAAACCAAATTAATGAATGAGTGACTGAATGATTAAATAATAAAGGACAGGTCATATAACACATCTAAATGTTAACATTTAACAAATATCAGAGACATCTGAAAGTAAACGCATAGTTCTTTAGAAGCCCAAGCGTAAAGCAGCAGGAACAACATTTGGATAGAAAACGTATAAATATATAAATAATCATATAAATAAATATGAATAAAAAAAAGAAAGAAAATTGGATTTTAGAGGCAGGGTGGGAAACAGGCTCTGAAAATGAAATAGAGAAAATGAAAAAGAGAGACTGAGGCAATAATCTGCTTCTATACATGTTTTAGACTGCATGTGTAATGAGATCATGGCCCCTCGGATTCTCAGTCTCACACTTTGCTTTCAGAAATAAGAGATGGATAAAGAGATTAAGCACACACACACACACACACACACACACACACACACACACACACACACACACACACGCAGCTGCATACACTTTCAATTAGTTTAACACTGTATGAAAAGGTTCTAGATCATTCACGGAGGTAACACATATTTGTGCTTGTGTGTTTGTATGCAAGAGGGAGCAAATCTGTGTGTTTGTGTGTGTGTGTGTGTGTGTGTGTGTGTGCGCGCGCGCGTGTGAGTGTTTGTAAGCTGTGGCAGAAATGAAACAAAACAAAACCTGTCATGTATTTTTTCCCCAGATATCGATGAGTGTATGTCAGGAAAGGCCAAATGTCCGAGATTCAGGAAATGTGTTAACACCTTTGGGAGTTATATCTGCAAATGTCATGTGGGCTTTGACCTGCATTATGTCAATGGGAAATACCAATGCGTTGGTAAGTGTGAACGTGTGTGTATGTGTGTGTGTGTGTGCTTGTGTGTGTGTGTGTGTGTGTGTGTGTGTGTACATGCATGCGTGCATGCTAATTCAAAGTGTAGTGGATGCTGATTATAATGTAAAACAGAATGAGAGAATGGTAAGAGACAGTACACCGTGAACACATCATGATATGTGAAATCTAAGAACCTCACTCTCTGTGCCTCTCTCTCTGTCTCTCTCACTCTGTGTGTGTGTGTGTGTGTGTGTATTTCAGACCAAAAGGACCGCTCCATCTGCTATGAAAAACCTGGCTCCAGAAAGTGTAAATGTAAAGTGAGCGCTAACGGGAGGGGTTATGATTGCAAACGTAAGAATTTTGTGACTGTCTGTTCATTACGGTTTATGTATGTGTCGGTGAAATTTGATTTTCTTCACTCAACTCACTTCCCTCATACAGCACTCTCACACAACGCTGGCAAGGTTCATCATAATAAACTTTTCCATCTCTTTACCCATTATAAGAAAAAACCTGTTTAAAACTTAATGACCTCTGAGGACATTCAGACCACAGTCTGTTCATTTAGACAGCCATTCTACTGTGTTACTAATGATGCACCAAAATCATGTACCAAAGTGATGCACCCTCATGTCTTACATCTAAGATTATATCAATGGGTTTACATTTCTGCCAAGGTCTGGGACCATTATCCATCTGGATCAGAACCTAGCTGCTTGTCTAAGGCATATTTTTTGCAGTGCTACTTTGTAAGCAAATTGCTAAGGGATTTTCAGAGAGGGAATGCTCAAAACATTGCACCACTGTATTTTTGTTGACATAAACCTTTAATTTGTGCATCATATTTTTAGCCATAATCAAGGTGACTGTTGAACCTCCTAGACCGGAGAAAACCACCGTCAGGCCGACTACCAGTGTTAACATCCCTACAACATATAGATCAACAACAATTACAAGTACAACAGCAAGATCTCCCACCACAGCCAGACCCACGACCACAACACCCACTCCTACAACCACCACCATCCCAACAACCAATCCTACGACAACCATCACTACAACAGCCATTCCTACCACAACTACCACACCAACAACCACTAAAATGACAACCACCATCCCAACAACAACCACCGCTGTCATGACAGCAATTCCAACGACAACATCAACCACCACTATCACCACAACAGAGTTGCCAACGACAAGTACACAAAGGACCACAACTACAACTGTTGCTACAACAACCCCTGAGTTGATTCTCACAACAACCACCGCGGCTACAAGAGCCATTCCAGCCACTACCACTGTAGCAACAACGAGTCTGCCCACGACCTCCATAACGCCGACAGGCAGCACTACTCTAGACAACCGCATCCAGAAGGAGATCACCGCAAGACCCAGGGGAGATGTTCACAGTAAGAACATGGTTCTTGTGCTGTTTTTAGACCCAAACATGAAGTATGTTGATCTTTTATTATGTTTAAGTCTACCCAGCAGATACACTGGTCTCACCCTCTTTCAGCTGTGCACATTATAACTTGAGTCCTCTCAGGTCTGCAGTATTACAGAAGGATGCATAAATCTTTTTTCTAACTGTCATGTTTCATTAATAGTACACTCATGGTTTTTACTTGATTTTTGACAGACTGGTTCATGTTTTTGTAGGAAACAATGCGAAATATGACTTTTAAGGATGTATTTACTGTAAGAGTGAACTTTTTCAGTAAGGGTTCAGAATCAATCAGTTTCACAAAGACAGTTACACTTTATGATGGCCAGTTTAGACCATCAGAGAAAGGAGAATGAGAGGGAGAGAGAGACAAGAAAAGCAAGAAAAGAGATGAAGTAAGATAGACTTAGAGAGAGAGAAAGAGAGAGCGAGAGAGAGAGAGAGAGAGAGGGAGAGAGAAAGGGAGAAAGAGAGATTACCCTTATTTGGAGATTGTTTCTACATTGACTCACATGGTAAGCATGGCCTCAGTTACCCTAAGTGCAGTAAATCTAAGCAAAGCTGGCAATGACTGGACCTGGTATCCATCAAATCCAGGATTGTCAGTGGTTCAGTTTGGCATGAATGTGTATGTTGTTTGAGCTAAGAGCTCTCCAGTAAAATGGCCTGCCATGCAGTGCAAACTCTGGGAATCCCCTTCCTTGCTCTTTCTCTCTTGTGGTTCAGTCACAGAATTGAAAATGTACACGTCAGCCTGTTATCAAAGCGCACAAGCCTTTATGTCACCGTCTCCTTTTCGTTTTCAGTTCCTCGCAATCCTGGACAGAACAATCTGTTTGATTTGGATTTTGATATAGAGCTGGGAAACACTGCAGATTATGCGCGGGATGAGCCAGGTATCCTCCCAAATGCAGCTCCCTCATCTCTCCATTCACTGCTTAACATGCTCCTTTTAGTCCAAACTAACTGACTGAGTGTGTGTGTGTGTGCGTGTGTGTGTGTGTGTGTGTGTGTGTGCACTCAGATGCAGGTTCCTTGAGATGCTCATTTGATCGGGGTGTGTGTTCCTGGCTGACTGACCAAGAGGGAGATGTACGCTGGGAAACTAAAGAGGATCCAGCAGGTAATTTACTCTAGCATAATATAGCATTATGTAATGACATAATCTGATCAAGTGCACACTCACGCAGCCTTTATACAGCATGCAAAAGTGAAATATTCCAGATTATACACGATTAGTACAGAAGTTTAAAATGAGTCTTTAAAAACACTCAGAACAGCCTTACAGAGAATGTTAGCACATTTAGCACTTGTAACAGTGGTCTTGGCTCATAAGGATTTGGTTCTCTGGGGTCACATTATCCTTGTGTAAACAGGATTTGACCACACACACAAGAGAAGAAACGGAAAAGAAACCAGGACGCCAAACTGCATCCTTAAAACTTTAAAACTTCACAAGAGATCCACCAAAAATGCTCTTCAGACTATTCATCATACTCAATAAATGCCCCTGTATAATGATAATAATAAAAAATACCTTTTCAGTGAAAGAAAATAGATAAACAGTGCTTAATTTTTTTCCAGTCTGAGTTTTATTCTGCCTTTTGTGCCCCTCTCCTCCAAACCTCTTTTGAACTTTCTTCTATTAAAACAAATCCAAAAGTTCTGACTGAACTCACATTAAATATTTTATTTCAGCACACAGAAACTCCACCACACAGTTCTGAGCTCTCACCCATCTGACACCACATACACACACATACACACACACACACACACACACACACATACACACACAACCAAACAGGGAAGAATTTGCTCCGGTGCTTTTTTGGGGGAGTGGGAGCAGTGGCAGCGTGCAGACACTATCTGGTGCAGGGCTTAATGAGAGTAGGCAGGTTAACTGCAAATTAAACAAATGTTTCCCCTCAGGTTCTGGCATCGACTGCCACATCTGTATATAAAGGACCATCCGTAGAGGAGCCTAAGGAACAGCCGTAGAGAGTTAAAACCCCTATACAAATTTAATCCAAACCTCTCTGTCAGAACTCACTTTATTCATGTATGTATGTATGTGTGTATGTATTTATGTATGTATTAATGTATTTTTAAATGAATGGGTTGGTTTTGTACTAGTTAATTGATTATTTAGAATAAAATCAATATGTAATGATCAAAGTAATGCACCTGCTAAATCTCAAATAGAATACCAAATAGAATCCACTATGTTGTTTAAATCTTTTTTTTTTTTTTTTCAATATTTGATGTCACAAATATTAAAAGTGTCCAGCTGAAGTCTTATGTGAAGGAGGGGCTTAGGCACAACACCCTTATTATATATGGAGATTTTACAATCTAGCATGGCATAAAAAATAAAGGTAGTCTATAACATGGAGTTAGATGAACAGAAATATGAGTTTTAATGGGAAAATGTCTTTTCTGCATTTAGCTTGAGAGTTTTACAGTCCAATTCTTTCAGTCTTGGATCAGAATTTTTTCACTAAGCAAACTGGCTGTCACTCATTCTCAGGTGGGCGGTACCTTACAATACCTGAGGCGGTGATTGGGCGGAGTGTCCGGGGTGCGAGACTAACGTTGCCCCTAACATCACTCAACAGTCCACCGTGGCAGGTTGGGAATCTGTGCCTGTCATTCCGGCACCACCTCCACGGCCATCACGTTGGCTCCCTACAGCTGTTTGTCAGGAAAGGGCGTGGCCAAAGCCCTGCCATCTGGACTAGGACTGGCGGACACGGCTGGAGACACACCCAAATCACATTGTGGGGGCGGGGACTCAACAGTGTGAGTACAGATATTGGCAATGAATGTTTGAGTTGTGAGAATTGTTTTGAGTTGACCATAGTTGGAACATACTGTAGTATTAGAGAGATACTCAACTTGCTATTTGTGACCTGAGAGATTGCTTTTATGATGTCACCAGAAACAGCTATAAATGTTAGTTGATAACTGAAGAATGCTAAGAATCTTTTGACTGACTGACTGACTGACTGACTGACTGATTGATTGATTGGCAGGTTGATGGGTCAGTGGTTTCGTAGGTTGAGTGATCTGTGATATTTGCACTCCCTCAGGTGGTTCTGAAAGGTGAGAGAAGGAGGGGGAGAAAAGGAGAGATCGCCATCGACGACTTCAGCGTACGCCAAGGACCCTGCCATGATCTCCATAACCCAAGGAAGGAGTAACACATACACACACACACAAACACACACACACACACATACTCACATACGTGCACGCACAGACTCACAGGCAAACTTTCCGTCCATAATCTGTTTGTATTATTGTGGAGTTTAATTGTTCAAGTCTAGACAGTCTGCTGTAATTACATACTTGTGGCCAGTAGTTCTGAACACAACAGAGTAACAAATAGAGAAAGTCATCACGACTGCCTAGACATAATTCATTCATAACCTGCTGTCCAGTTAACAGTTTCCTTAACTTGTTTGCTTCATTACAAGTATGTATGGGTCAAATTTGCCAACAGTATTCTTAATGTTTATTCAGTTTGTAGCGAAAACAGCACAATGCCACCAGAGTGGTTGATTACGTAATTATTAAAAACCATGGCAAAACATGGTAGTATATGTTCATAGTTTCTGTAGGTGCTCACATAACTGAGTTGTGTGTGTATGTGTGAGGAAGACAAAATTGCTGTGCTGTTTTGTAGATCAGAAAATTGACTTGAAGCTACACAGAGAGAACTGGAAAAAGGGTAAAATGATGCATTTCCATACATTAACTCTGCTTTCCAATATTATCAGACTTGCCTTATCGTGGCTGACACTCATTCTTGGTGTGTTTTATCTCCTGCACGCACACCTTTTTGCATTAACACTTTGTAATCATTTGCATCGTCATACACAATATGTAGGCGAATCCCATCACTCAGTGTTCAGCATGTCCGTTTGAAACACTCCCCAAGATGAGTGAGCGGTTCCCTAACGTAACTTCTGTCATTAAGAAAAAAATTTCAGTTGATTCTCATGGAAATCATTCAAATCAGACCACTTCAAGTTATGTAATGAAATCTGCCACCCCACCCCACAGCACAGTCATGCTTCTGATGTTTGAAAATTTCAAAACCAATTTATTTATGGCTCTTTGAAACTGAAATGTTTTGATATGGTTTTAAATATGCTTTGAATTTTGATATTGTAGCTATTCAAAATAGATTTTTTTTTTTTTAAGTTTTAACTGGTGGCTGCATCAGCCATTGTAATCCACCATGTGATCTGTATGCGCTTAATATTAAATAAAAACATTTGGCAATTCACTCAAAGTGTTTTCAGAAAAAGCTTGAAATTTTTAGAGTGTGAGAGGAATTTTTGTTGAAAGAGGAGACCTTTTTCTGAACGCTGAATCTCTTGAATCACTCTGTATCGTTGAGCAGAAATTCCTTCAGCTTTGTTTGAACCATTGCATTTCTGAAAGAATCGTACTTCACTGTTGCAGCTACCTTTGAACTTTCTCTCATGGGGCCTGACATCCCTGCATGGAATCTTCTGGAATCCAATATTCATTCATCACCCCAATGGGAGAGCGCTCATAAAGCCCCCTGTTTCACAGCTTGAAAGCGTTCAGATTGATTTGGAGATGTATGACGTGTGTCATTAGAGAACGTGGAAGGCTAAGCACACATAAGAGCAGCTTCGTTCCGTTCTTTGGCTGCTGTCTGGAGATTGAGGATTACTTTTAGGTGGAGCTAATTCAGGAGCAGGGCTTTACTGTGCTCTCCACGTCTTTATATGTGTCTTTATGAGAAATGTCAAAATCCTGCTTTTGTGGAATATCCCCAAAGTTCCAGCGACTGGGTTTTGATCACTGGATCCCTCTTTTCTCTTTGTAACACGCTTTTGTTTGAACCCACAGCGAGTTTTAAATTGGACTTAGTGAATAGCGTTTTCACCCGAGTGTGTTACATTTCCCGAAAACGTGATATTGCTGACGGCGTAAAAAAGATTCAGAATTTCCCACCTTCGCTTTCACTAAAAATGTTGTTGTTATGCACTTAAGATGACAATTATGCGCATGTGTAATTGGTCTTTAAAAAAATCCCACAAGTATTATCTCAGTGTGACAAAATTTAAAAAGATGAAGTTCGGCTGAAAAGTGAGAAATACATGTAGAGGGTCCTGACCAAAAATTATTCCATGGTAACAAAATGGAAATCAATGGAACAAAATATCCTAAGGGCGAACAGCAATCTTAACATAGTTAAATGGTTTTCACTCTAAGCGTGCTTGGTTACACCACGTCTCAGTACCACTGATCGTTAATTATTGAAAGTGCTGCTAGCACCGTTCATGGAACAAACAAACAGTCTGCCCGCCATCACTCCCTGTGGACCATTAAGAGAAGAAAAAATGTTAGCATTTAGAATCTGTTAAGCTATTATAGATAAACAATCCTGAGCAAACTGTTTACAGCACATCTGACAGTTTGTGTTAAAGACAGTTTCTAACAGGCGGGTGAGAAGCTGCCATTGATAGCTTATGACAGGGAAAGTTTTTGCCGCTTAGAGTTCTTAGGGTAATGACTTGGAGGTAATGACTCTCTCTTCTCTTTTCGTAGCCAACTCACAACATTAAACCAGGGTCTAGCACGTTCTGGCTCTCTCTCTCTCTGTCTCTCTCTGTATTTGTCTCTGTCTGTCTTCTATCTGTCTATCACACACACACAAACACATGCTCAGGGCAGGCGCTGACCTGAGGTCAGGTCAGATCAGGTCTCAGTCCAGAGATCAGACTAAAGAAGACTGTAGGGGAACACTGCTAACACAGCCAGAATGTTAGGAAAGAATCAACAATTCTTTAAATGAGAATTATTTATACAAACTACTCAAATATTCAGTTCAGAAACCCCTGTTAGAGAAAGAGCTCAACAAAGATCTGTAAAGATGCAGTAGACAGTATAATCCAGTTAGGATTTAGTGAAAACAAAGCTGTGCTGCAGAGGGGAGCACAGCCCTTGAAATGAGTGAGGGTTATATTCACGACATCCACACTAATCCAGAAATAACAGCAAAATCTGCTAAAAACAGAGAACTAAACATACAGAATCAGAGAACAATAGATGAAAGATGATTTATTGGGCATGGTGGAACTTCTCTACCCCTGTGTGTGTGTGTGTGTGTGTGTGTGTGTGTGTGTGTGTACATGTGTGTAAAGTTTCGTGCCTGGCTTGTGGTTTTGTTTGAACTTGATGCATGTTAACGCGTGCCTCTACACGTGTTTTAAACACAGGAGACATTAAATATGTGGTTTACACTGAAGGTATCAATCTGGAGTTCCAGATGCAAGCACCTCCTCTCTTCCTCTCTCTCTCTCTCTCTCTCTCTCTCTCTCTCTCTCTCTTTCTTCCTCTCTCTCTCTCTCTTTCTTCCTCTCTCTCTCTCTCTCTCTCTCTCTCTCTTTCTTTTCCCTGAAGGACAAAAGCAGGTGTGCTCCACAAATCATTTGACAAGTAGACTCCTCCTACTCACCTTACGCTGTAGACTGTTGTGTGTGTGTTTGTGTGTTTATGAGTGAGTGGAGACAGTAGTAAAGTTATTGGCATGCTGTACAAGAGGTTGGTGGACAGCAGTGTTTAAGAATGAGGAACACATTAAAGACATAGACTATGAGATTTCCGTTGGCTCACTGACCACCTCAGCTCTTGAAAAATGTAACTTACTAGAAGTGAGTTAATAACAGCTATTGTTATCAAGACTTCAGGACATTTTTGGTCATCTCCTTTAATTCTAAAATAAGCTGAAGTAGTGGAAGTGGAAGTGGAAGTGAAGGAATGTTGTTTCCTGTGGGGAGTGGATTCAGAGATGTTGAAGGACAAGGACAGGGCTGTAAACAGTCTGTAAACAAAGACTGCAAAGTGTTAGTATGTATATGCGTATATATGTGTGTACGTGTGTGTACATGTGTGTACATGTGCGTACGTGCATGCACATGTGTGTGTGAGCAACTGCGGGTGTTCTCTCTGCTGAATTTAAAGAAGACCCTGTCTGAACCTGATAATGACTTCGACAGGCTGACATCTGATGGGTCAAGAGCTCATAACCTCAATCTCTTCACCTCCTTTGAATACAAGTTCCACCTCTCTCTCTCTCTCTCTCTCTCCCTCTCTCTCTCTTGCCCCCCCTCGCTCTCACCTCTCTCTCTCTCTCCCCCTCTCTCTCTACCCCCCCCCCGATCTCACCTCTCTCTCTCTCTCGCCTTTCTCTTCTCTCTCTCTCTCTCTCTCTCTCTCTCCCGCTCTCTCTCTCTCTCACCCCCCCCCCCACTCTCACCTCTCTCTCTCCTGTCTCTTCTCTGTCTCTCTCTTTCTCTCTCGGTTTCCCTCTCCCCCCGCTCTCACCTCTCTCACTCTCTCCCCTCTCTCTCTCTCTCTCTCTCTCTCTCTCTGTGTCTGTCTCTCTCTCTCTCTCTCTCTCTCTCTCCCTCTCTGCTCCCCCCTCAATCTGTCATCTCTCTCTCTCACTCTCTCCACTGTCTTCTCTGTCTCTCTTACCCACTCCATTCTCTCTCTCCCTCTCTCCCTCACTTTGTCTCTCTCTCTCTCTCTCTCTCTCTCTCTCTCTCTCTCTCTGTCACTCTAAGTAAACATGTCAATAATTCAGACTTGAGGTGAGTTTAAGCTATTCAGTGGAATCCACAGGGTTCTTCGTACAGCATGGTACCAAAACAGCATTGAAAATTAGATTAAAAAACAAGGAGAAGGAAGAGGAAATTTTCCATTTAAAAATGTGACTGAACTTAGAAATGCTAACTTACCAGTGACTATATGAAAAGATTAATGAACAGACAAACAAATAAATAAATAAGGGAAACAATCAAAAGACATTTTAACAGTATGTTGGGGAAAATGCAAGTTAATGCATTTAGTCGTCAGGTCATAATCATGGAGAATCCATCATCATATATCATTACCTTGTTTGCCTGAAATATCTTCAAGGAACTTCTAGATCTTTCAGAGGAGCTTTTGAACTTTTCCATGTTAAACCATGTAATTAAGCTAATTGGGCCTTTAAATATTTTCTTCCAAAGAAAAATCTCCGTATAAAGTATATGATTAACCCTCTTTTCTTGGAATGCACGCACGCACATGCACACGCACACGCACACACGTGTGCGCGCGCACGCACACACACACACACACACACACACCTCAGAAAAGCTTTTGATTACAGAACACAGACCAACATGGATCCAGTCTCTCTCATTGCTCTCTCTCTCTCTCTCTTACACACTCCTTCCTCTGTCAGGAGCTTCTCAGACTCTGACATTATTTATTATCGTCTTCATTTAGACTGCAATGCACAGGAAATGAATAGACTTGAGCAGATGGCAAAAGCAGGGGATAAATGAACCCAGTCATCCTTCTCTGAACACATTCTCTCTCTGAATGCATCACTGTCTTACAGCGACACCTGCTGGTGAAGCAGTTGCACTGACAGTCGACTGCAGAGCCGTGTTATGCAAAATGGAGGTCAAGCTCCTTGATCTTAGGCTAAAGCTTCAGAAGTGTTTCTGACTGAAAAAGGAAATAACTGATAGAGAAAAAAAAAAAAAACGCTGTAGACCAACAGGTTGCTCTTGTGCTCCCTTTTTTTTTTTTTTTTTTTTTTTTTTTAATTTTTTTGGAAACAGCAGAGCTTTGGCATGCCAGGGGGTTTTCTGCTGTCGGCTATTTTGACAAAAGGAAGCATCTGGATGAAGAAGGAGACCGCAGAGTGTGAGTTTTGGCCCGAGCCGGTTACTGGAGAGAATCTCAAACATATACAGTGCCTTTGGGAACGACAGGGAAATATTCAAATCTTACACACACAGCCTTTGGGAATGTCAGGGAAATATTCAAATGTTTTACACACACAGCTGTGAGTGGCTGAAACAAGTACAAAAGCCACATCCTGTGTGCTTTATACATTGCCTCTAGACTTCCTTTTACTCACCGCTGTGGATCTCTATTTGGCCTCCAGTTTCACTCCATGGCATTGAGGTAGTCTGCTCTGTAACACCCTGTTAATGTTAAGTAAATTAACTGCGTTAATGATGCCAGATAATGTTAATGATAGTTTTTAGGTGAAGCTGAGAAGGGATTATCTCAGGACTCCTCACTGTTTTACGCTGTGTAATCTATTTCCCATCACAGATCAACACACATCAGATTACGGGATTAATGGGATTATGATTTTATTTTTTTTAAAGTCTACA